>NC_079527.1:3686426-3986426 GCF_003711565.1 Takifugu flavidus | reverse complement strand
GTGTTTCGATATGTGCACGCAACAGCAACTATACACTGAAGCTATACAAAACTGTCAGTATATTTAAATGAATAAATAATGGTAATGAGAGTTCCTTTCACAGTTGCATGTGAGATAGTGCCTCCCGACTGATATTCTGAAGATCTGAAAATTTTCACCACTTTGACTCTTCTCATTTTACTTTTGCTGGCAAAAGGACAAATAGCCTTCAGCATCTGCTTTTGCATTGGTGATGGATCTGCATGGTGTCGATCACCAAAGATCAGTCAGACTTCCTCAGGGGTTCCCTGCTGCTGGTTTAACCATCCTGACTTTTCTTTTCTGCTTTCAAATTCTAGCCAGCATGACACTACTTTTCTGCACTACTTAATCATACTACCTCCGGAATCTGCGGATAAGCCATTGTGCAATCTAATATTTTTTTTGGTTTGTTTTTCTTTTCTATGCATATTTACAACATATTTGCAACATACTGTGCAATCTGTAAATGCCACAATTCTATTCTTATTTGCACTTTCATTTTTCTTCATATAGTATAGTTTCTTCATACATTCCCTTCTGTATATAATTTCCCCTCTGTATATAATGTATAATGTACATAGTCACGTACATAACATAATAGTTTTTCTTTTCGTGTTGTATACCACTGGCTACTACTGTAACATGTGAATTTCCCCGATGTGGGATCAATAAAGTTTATCTTATCCTAAAACATATCTAGATATGACATAAAAACCTGGAAATATGTATTATTATTATTATTTAATATTAAATTGGTAAAGTTTGGCCAGGGTGCCCACCGCCTTGGGCTCAAGGGTAGATAGCATGGGCTCCAGCCCCCCACGACCCTGTTAATGGGGGAGATGGTAAAGGATGAATGGATGGATGAAAAGTAACAGTTTGAAAATGATGTGTTATATTGTAGTCAATATAACTTTAATTAATTGACTGATACACTATTACTGTATGGTAGCACATGCATAAAATATATAAAGGTCTCATCCTCAATAAATTTTAAAGTGTAAGAAAATTAATTATCAGTCACCAAAATACTTTTCTCAAAATACAAAAGACAAAAAAATGACCCATGAGCCCTTGTGTTGTATTCCTTCTCTGGTCAACACCATTTCCAAAAAAATATTATAAAAGAAAATATAAGTCAATTTCTATTGCATTTGTTTCTACATTATTTTTGACATGAAAATAATGGATTCATGCTGTATCTACTTTCATATTGTAAGCAGGTTTGCAAAATATGTAATTTACATCTATATCAAATTTAATTTAAGATTTAAATGTTAACTTTGCAAAAATGCATGTGTTTTCTATGTGTACGTGTGTCTGTGTGTGTGTGTGTGTGTGTGTGTGTGTGTGTGTGTGTGTATGTGGACTTTGAGTTGATCGGGCCTCTCTGACCTGTAATGACACGTCTGCTACTTTCCGACATTTGGCCTAATTTTACCACACTGAGGCAATCATTTAGTCAATGGCATTAGCAAAAAAGCTCTTTCTAAGCGAGGCAAAGCAGATGATGCTCTTTAAACCCTACTGTCCATCTGAGAGCAGCATACTATAATCTGTGTAATCTGAAGTAAACCACCTTAATCCAATTATTCCAAACATTTTTATTCAAAGTCTGTGAAATACAGTAGCGCCTTACTGCTGTGTTTAGCTCCTGCATTCAAACATAGATGAATAATTTAAGGACCAAACCCATATAACGAAAGCATGTGTTTGCAAAATCACATGCATAAATTCAAGTCTAAATGCATATTAATACGTAATTACACTCTTCATTAGATACTACAGTTCAGCAGTTTCTGAACTCCTGGATGTCTAGCGCTGGTTTGGGAAAATCTTCTGAACCAGCTAAACTACAGTTTGACATGAATGTACGTGCATATCTATCATAGAAAGAAGAATGGTTTTCATTTTAATCCACAGTTTCACAACTTCAGTATTTCTGCATTCACCTTCTACTGATGGATATGAGCCTCTCATTTTTCAATTTGACCTTCAAATGATACTAATACGGTGCGGAACTGATGTTAACATTTCCTTAGTCTCAGAGATATTAATTTCCCGAGTAAAGGTGAGATGATACCTCGGTCGTACGGCGCATGCAATCAAAACACACTATCATGAACATATGCCAGCAATAAATTCATTCCGTAATTTCTGACTTGACAATGAACAATGTTGTGTAGTAAATTTAACCCTCGGGCTTCACCTTCAAATCTAAGAATTTCCCCCCGTTGAGGATTCATTCATTTAAATAGGGAAATTTAATGTGGGGTGACCTCAACATGATTCATCCAGAGGCTAAAAATGACTACAAGATGAAACATAAGAAATCTGTGAAATGTTTTACAACTATGGTAACTGTATCAAACCACATCCTCAACAAGTGGTACTTGTTTTGTCTTCACAGCATGCATACAGCTTGCCTTTGAAAATCTTATACATATCATATATACAGTGGGACCTCTACTTACGAAATTAATTGGTTCCAGAAGTTACTTCGTAACCTGAAAATTACGTAAGTAGAGACGTGTTTTCCATGTAAATGCCCTAATCCGTTCCAAGCCCCCAAATATTCGGACATCATTTTTTTTATAAATCATAAAAATGCATTAAAATATGTAACAAATACATGTTACAATTAGATTACCGCACAATGAATGTAGAAATTCAGTGCAAGGCTTCTCCAGGAACAAAATGAACTTTATTACAGGCTAATCTTACATTAGCCGTCATTACTAGCAACGAACGTTAACACTTGTGGTAACACCGCCATCTAATGGACAAACATACAAACACCCACAATAAATAAAAGTGAAACGAAGAAGACGCTGGGATACACACAAACATGTACAGATTCTTCCTAGCCAATGGGATGACAGGAAGATACTAGGCGATAGCCAATGGCAGAGCAGCTACAAGCAAGTTTGCGTTCGCTAAACTCCACTCCGGTAGCGTATTTTTGAGACGTTTCGTAACCTGAAAATTTCGCATGTAGAGACGTTCGTAAGTAGAGGTCTCACTATATATATATATTTGTTTTATTATATATATACAGTATATACAGTAAGTGAGACAGGGATTGTTCAGAGATGCCAGACAAGAAAAATCCAGTATATTTCCAGTATTCAGGAGAAGGGGAAGGAATTGGTGAATATGATTTTGTCCAGGTTTGACTGTCCTCCAGCTTCTGCCATCTATAAAAGTTCTCATTTTTTGGAAGATGCCATTGAGAGAAAACTCTCACAGATCTTGCAATAAGACAGAATCCAATGTATAATTGTTGCCAATGTTGAGGAATGGTTGATTAACTTAATAAACTATCTTTTTGGAATTTCCTTCTAGAACATTATTTTTTAATTAGGTAACAAAAATGTAATTTAATTGTGTATCGTTCCATATTCTGTAATAGAATAAAATTCTGTATTAGAATAAAACCCTACTCAGGTTTATTGAAAATATTTTGCTTAGCCTGTTCCATAACCAACAAGAACATCCAATTTTGGCACTCAATAAAAACACACACACACACACACACACACACACACACAAAAGGTTTATAAACCTTTTTTTCATGCAATCAGTGCATTAAAAAAGACCATTGTAACGCTTTAGAGGGACCCGGCTGACCCATCAAGTGTAGAACAAGCATCCAGTAATGAGACTGAAGATAAAACAAGATGTTAGAGAAGAGATAGAACACAGAGGGCCAGATATCAGTTGCCTGGAAGACAGAATGCAAAATGTCAGAGATATTCACTATAATCCTGGCCAGCAGTTATGAACACTGATGAATATTAATAAACAGAATTAGGCTTATAGAAAGAAATAGGGAAAGGGAAGAAAAAAATGGGGAAAGGATGGCAGACAGTTAACTTCAGAAAAGCATGGTGAAGGGAATGAGAACAGAAGAGTCTTTCTGTCAGATTTGTTTTGGGTTTTCTTTATGTTTTTGAGGCAAGAAAAAGAATTTGCAACACAGAATGAAGAGAACAGGAAAAACAAAGTAGGCCTATCAATGAAGGTATCTTCATCCTATGCCTGAGTCAGACTCATTAGTCATGCTGAGGTGGTAGAATTCCTCAGTTGGTAGAGCTGGACAGCAGCCCACATACATCAAAGGTCACCCACCCCTCAGTTTCCCTCCCAGGAGACCACGGCTGGCGTAAGTGGACATAAAGATGCACAGGGAGGGTTTGAGTCATGCCTGTCAAAGTGTGTCGAAATGACAATGTCACTGTCTGAACTCAGATTTAGCTCACAGACACAACAGCCTAACGGTGTTGTAATCCTCATGTAAAATGATTCAGACTGAAAAGTAGTCTTAGGAGAAAGAAAACAAAACTTTGACACTGATAAAGCCAGATTTTCAAGCACGCAGTCAAGATTTAAACACAGATAATAGTTATGCACCATTTTATCATTTGCTTAGCTAGATTTTGTGAAAACCTACTGGCTAAACAGGCATTAAGGCATTAATATGGATCATTTTTCAGCTAAGTTAGAATTGATTTATACGCTGCGCAAATACCCGACAATTACCCCAAGGCCAGTACCCAAGGCCACCAAAGATGTCTCAAACCCTGTCATCTAAAAACGAGATGAAATTTGCATCTAGGGTTATAGTTATTTATAAATATTTTTATATTTATTTATATGGAAGAATGTACTCAGTAGAATAAACTGATTATTAAATCAACAAAATTTTTGAAAGTGGTCATGTTGCAGTGGTCCTCTGCCGTGTAAAATGCTATGGATAAATAATTTCATGTAATTTTATTGTATCTAGTTGTTTGGACTGCAGTTGTGACTGCACCATATGTTTTTTGTTTGTTTTCGGTTAGTTTGCTCTCTCCGTGTCTGTATAGGTTTCCTGTGGGTACTCTGGTTTCCCTATGACTAAGGGATTTACCCTCCATCTGGACTAAATACTGTCATGGAAGTGTATCATGACAATAAAATATCCTTTCCTCTTCCATTTCTTATTGACACATGCAAACTAATAACTGTAGTGATGTGTATTGCATATATAAAAGCTCAGTATATACATATATATTAAATAGGGGGACTTTTTGTTTTTAATATAATCTTGACTTTGTAGTGACTCAAGGACTGGATGAATTATACTTCTCAAGCCATTACGGGAAAATTGAAATTGGACTTGGACTGCTTTCAAGTCAATGCTGGATACAGCGTGGAACTGTGACTATAAAGTTCGTCCTTTAAGAAGCTATAATAGATACAAGAAGTTAATGATAATTTGCTGGAATGTAGGAGTTTTGTAATAATTTGTGCCAAAGGTAAAGGGATGAACTGTCCTCGATCCTGACTTCTGATAGCCTTCGAATAGGGTTAGTGTTGGCCTGACCTTGTCTCTTGAATGGAAGAAAATTTCTACATAATGCCACAAGACCCCCATCATCAGAATAAACCAAACGTGAATGTAACAGGAATTGATGAATTTGTCAAAGTGACGTCCCAGAGAGAGATCTGCTGACATGACCTTGATCGATTTCACGCAGAACGACAGATGGCCATAAAGGACAATCATGTAACTATTCTCATTAGCATAATAATATGCACATATATTGTTGTTTTTTTTACACAGCCATGCAGCAGCAAAAAACATAATGTCTTGCATGATCTTCGAAAAATAAATCAGCAATCATTACAAAATGCACTGAATATTATTATGTTATTGAAAAAAATATATTGTCTGTGTCTCTTATGTCCTTTGCGATCCAAATCTAACCATCCAACAGTAGCAATAAATAGCATCCTGGTACTCTGCAGAAGCACAGCTCCAACTGTGCCATGGCTTAGAAAATATACTGTGCTTGTAACACTTACACTTGTTGAACTAACTAAATATGAATTCATTATAAGAAGCATAATTAATTAGATAGACAAACACTTAAGAGTGCACAAGTCCAGCTCAGTCCCATAATTATGCGAGCATGATCAGACAATTATAGTTTCAGACATTTAAGACCTGCCCAGTCAGTATGTCAAATACTTAATATCACCAAAGTCGTGTACCGCTGTCAATATCTCCAGTTTCAGTCTCAGTCACCCCAGAAATTGACATCTTTCCCTTTCATCCCCAGTGGCTTTATTTCTGCTTTTACTTCTCTCTCAGTTTTTCCTCATGCCACATCCCAATAACTTTACATCTGTCTGCCCTTGTGCTCTACCTCCTTATTTCTCCCTCTATTACTTTCTGTCTTCAACCCTGGCCATTCACCCTTCCTTCTATAGCGCTGCTCCATTGTTTATCACCCTGCTCCTGTTTCTTACCATGAATTCTGTTCTCCCCACATTGAATTTTCAGATCACATCCAGCCACTGGCTTTACACACTAAGTCATTCTATACCTCATCACTCAGTGGTGAGTCAAGGAGAGGGCAGAGAGCGATGGCCAAAGGAGACTAAAGCCTTCTGTGAGAAAGAGGACCAAAGAAAGCTAGCTGTTAAAAATGAAATAGGTGAAAGTTTAAAATTTGTAGACAAAGAAAACGAATCAAGGAAAGCTGAGTGAAAGGAGCATAGCAAATCAAGAAAACTGAATATAAAAGAAAGGAAAGAGGGACCATGGGGTGAACAAAGTGAAATTAATATGCAAATTATTGAGCAAGAGGAGAGGTTGGAGAGAGTGGATGAAGACAGTTAGGTGTATTGCAGTAGGAGATTTATGGCAGGTTGTTATGGAGCACTGACTGAATAACAGAAGGTGAGGCCAGGTGAATTATTCATGAGAATGTGTGTACGTGTGTGACATGTGGGTAGGACTCACATAAATATCTCCCAGACACCCTTAAACCCCCTCATCTATAGCAAAATAAAAAGACAAACCATAGCTTGTCGACAGCTGGAGGAATTTCTGAAAACAACAGGGACTAGCTTTGAAACCGATTTCCTGTCTTCATACCGAATGTGTAACGTCAGCCGATGGCAAAATCACACTGACAACAGTAAATTACCGCAAAAGGGAAATAATAAATCAGTAAATTGATTTAGTCCATTTTGATCTAATGTATTCTGTTTAATCTATTTTATTAGACTGTGTCTTTGTGGATTTAACATGGGCTGCCAATAAAATGTGTTTCTACATGGGGTTAGAAAAACAGCAATTTGGAGGTTGGAAGCTTTTGAAAACTCAAATAAACACAACGTGCTCTCTTGCTGGTCTAATACATTAACCATATAATTATGTAGTCAAGTAGTTTTATGCTAAATAAATCTCCCCCTCTTAAAGGCATCATATTTATTTAACTACATTTTGTGGCCACATTCATGATGTTGGACTGTGGGGGAAACCTGAGCAGTTATTCAATCACATGGAGGCATTATTTTAGCAAAGGATTTTTGACCACAGCAGCTATACATTTTGGTGACCTGTCAGGCTGCCATTGTCTTTGACAGTCATTATAAATGTTTAGTGCTGTGTAATAAATTCACTTATGATCAATACATATTCCACAGGAATTTGTTGAGAAATGTGCATGCTGAGCCAGGGACTTTAGGGTTTAAGATGTTGAAATGTTGTCTTTTCAGATTTTCAACTGGTGCGAGGTTGTACAGCTATGGATTTTGGCCAAGGGGATTAATGAATTCCAAAAAAATGAATAACACATCTTGTAAAACACATAAAAGACGTGCAAATAAGTAATAATTAGTAAAATAGGGTAGCCCAAACAGAGGAAGGCATCTGCTGCAAAACATTGTAATGCCAAAATTATGAAAAGTACGCGAGAAGTTTGTTGCAGTGGGAGGATCCACTTATTTTTCTGTTCTTTCAGAGTATATAGCCATTATTCAAACCATTTGAATCTAAATTTGAGAAATGTCTTCCCTATGTCCAAAGGCTAATTTAAATATCAAACAAACTTCTTTACTTCTCCACAAAAAAAAACTACCACTTTTTTCAAATTTAAAAAAAAAGGGATGTGGGTCTTATACAATATAGTCCACATGTATCAGAATTTAAAATCCTTCAAGGATAAATGTTGGATTGTATAATCTTTGCATGCTTTTCATGTTTTTTGTTCGCTAACCAGTAGAGAACATCACAGTTTAGGTACATTATAGTCTGAAATACTCACTGAATTGATGCAGGCCAGCTCCTTATTTAGCAGCCAGGGCAGGGACAGTTTCCCCTCTCCTCTGTAGCATGACTGTATCCTCTCTTTTATCTTCTCCTTTATCCGTTTCATTGTAAACAGACACAATGCTGACTCCTTGGGTGGCTTGGCTCTGTTCTTTTGACCTTGTGCAAATACAGTGAACAGAACCTCTTCATGCTCTTGAATACCGAGTGAGCGTGCCAAACGAATTCCTGGTCGAGCCAAATAAGCATCCTGAACCAAACGATACTCCACTCCATCTTTGGTGCAGCCAATTGGAAACTCAACGTAGGAGTAAAACTTGGGATCATCAACACAAAGGCGGACGATCTTAGATGTGAAAAACTGCTCACTGCTCGCATCTGGTGATGTAAGTTGGGTATCAAGCTGTAAAGTAAGATAATACACAAATTGCTCGCTGTTGAAGCCATATATGTAGTAGATATCAAATGCCGGGAACTTGGAAAGTGTGTCAGAGGGAATTTTAAGCTGTGAGGAAACAAATTCATCCTGATAGACAAAGCTGAACATGTCAGCATTTTCCTCATTGGACATCAACTTGCGGCTGGACAATGTTGGAAAGTATTCAGATTTCCCGTCGATGGGGGTACCAACAAAAAGTTTTCCACCACCACCAAAAACATCTGGGGAGATCACAACACCAGACATGGTCCCTGCTTCAGCAACACTGGATAGATAATGCTCCTTACGGTGGTGGGGCTCGCCAAGCTTGAACAAATCATCTAGACGCAGGAACTGGCATATTCCCTGGGAGGTACTTCCACAGGCAATTAAGCGATTGTGGGCAGCATCAAGTAGCAAAAGTTTATTGACATTAGAGGTCTGCACCAATTCATGGGGGCAGGACTGAACACCAGGTGGAGGGTAACAACGGGGATTGTCAGTAACGGGACCAGTGACGTGGCTGCGTAGCTTGGTGAGGTTACTCGAGAGCTTATAGATCCAGTTCACAGCACCAAGGTAGACTTCGCCTGTTTTGTTGTTGACCACCAAATGTGTGAGGCCACCTTCTGGGGGAGAGAAGAAGAGGAGGGAAGAGGAGGAGGTGGGGGGCAAAGAAGTGGAGGCCATGGAGATGAAGAGGAGGAGAAGGGCAATAATGCAGACTGGGATATGGTATAAAGCCATGGTAGTGAAGGCGGAGCAAGTGTGACAGGGTGTTTTCTTGCTACACAATCCTTTCGGATCAGTCAGTGCCTTATAGGACCCACGAGGTCTGATGATATAACTGGAGTGTCTTAGAGCACTTGGGTTTCCTCTGCACTGTTTCCTTCTTTCTCCCGTTATTTTATAACCTCATTCCCTGGTCCTCAGCCTCGTCCACCACCATCCCTAAAAACAAAAGGAAAAAGCAGATGTAAATTCAATCACTTATATTTTTCATTTTAAGAAATCCATCAAAAATGGGTCAAATTTGAATTCAGACAATGTAGATTAAATAAAGTGATTTTTTTTGCATCTTCTCACTGTACATCATCGTGGTCAATAGTGACATATTAGCATTGTAGTAAAGTAACTTTGCACAGTTAAGTTTTATTGTCATGAATTTGTTCTTTGAAGGTCTAAATGTAGAGCACAATGCAAAAACTCGCTTAACAGTGAACTTTTCTTCTCTGCCTCTGTTTCTCCTTCCCTTTCATTGCATTCCTCTCCCTCAGTTTCTTGTCAATAGTGTCTTTCATCTGTAGCCGAGCCATGATTACAGTGTCCCAGATGACGATGCTGTTGTCTGTCTCACCAGGACAAAAACATCTTTTGTAACCATCTAAGACACATACAGTTTTACATAGTATCACAGTGACTTCACAGCATTAACACACACAGAAATAGCTGACATTAAACAGATGCATGGCCTATGTACTTGTCCAACTGATTGACAGAAGAAAATAGGCCGTATATGCTAAAACAGACACATATTATACTGAGTGACATTTTAAAGTGATTATTTCTGCAGCATTGTCGCTTCACCTTTTCTGATGTCTGAATAGTAAAAATGGAGATGTCAAGCCTGATACTGACATGTAGAGAAGAAATGCTTTTTGATTGAATTGCTTTATCCTGATCACATTTATGTTGAAGTGCTTAGTTAATAGGTTTTGGATCAAGTTGCTGAACTATATTCCACACAGCCTACACCTGGAGTCTTGTCTGGTACAGTAGACCCTGGCCTCTGTTGCTCTGGTGCTCAGGGCCTATATGTATATATATATATATATATATTAGCTCTAATTGACAACCAGGGTCCACACTGACCATTTGGAATTAGTCTAATAATTACTAAACATTTACTTTAACACTGTATAATTTTAACCATTGCAAATGTGAATTATTTCAGCAAGTGCTGTGTTAACTCTGTTTATTTGTATTGAAGACTATATCAACAAGATGGAACAAAATTTTGAAGATTGGATTACTACACTGGGAAACCACTGGTAAAACAGATCATAGCAGCATCAGTACTTCACTTTTGTACTGCAATGTGGGTTTTAAAAGTTAAAGCATTTCAACACAAGGGGGAAAAAACTGTTTTTATTGAGTCAACAATCAACCTGGCATCAGTTTCCTTTGACAAACTCAAGCCTATGAGGCTTACACTTGATCAGCAGTTACCTGTGCTAGACGAAATGCAAGCAGCAGATATTTCTAGTTTAACATCGTTGTCATCAGAATCTCAGCATTTTTCCTACAACAAACACACTGATAGGAGCATTTATTGCATCAGTTGGCCCATCTTTAATTGTACCTTAAAACATCAAATTAATGTGAGGATGCCTATTATGAGATACCTTGATAACCATCTCCGAAGGCAACTGTTAATTGTGACATGAGAAGATTTCTAATTGTCTTTTCAATTGTGTAATATTGAGAATAATGACTGTAGTAGTTAATAGTAGGGCTGTATAAAATAATCCATTAAACTGCATGATTAATTTTAAAAATAATTAAAAACATTAGTTTTCACACGCTGAAAGGAGTTTCGTTTTACTGAAGCACTTCTTAGGTCACCCTATCAATGTGAAACAGGAGGTCAGGAATTCCTCTGCAAGTTCATCAGTGCTGTCCAGCTTGCCAAAGATGAGATAAGTAAGTAAAGGATGAGGAGTGGAACTAGATCAAATAGAACAATCAATAAACAGATCTAAATGTAATATACTTTCTATGCCTCAGGATAAATACAGCATGTCAGCCAATGGCCAAACAGGCCACTAGCTACTACTTATAAGTAATACATTAAATATTTCAACCTTTTCTGATATGCACGACTTTTCCTTTACACTGCATTGCTTTATATCAAGATATTATTTAATTGAAGGAACTTAAAATTAAATCAAATCTGGCTTACATATGGTTTTGTCAACAGAGAACAGTCTTGCATAATGCTTAGGCAATTTTCACCTGCTCAAATAGGTTTTAAGTGTTTTACAGCATTGTACAGTCTGAAGAACTGCTCCAGAAGCTTCGCCCTTCAGCCGCTTTGTTCTAAGACACTGCTACTAAGATCTGCACTCAGAAACACCAACATGCACTCCCTTTTCTGTCTCAGCTGACAGGTGCAGCTCAGTCATCACTCACTAATACAGAGTACTGGAATACTGGAAAAAATTCTACATGGAACAGAACCACATGCCACAGCCTTAATTTGACTGAGTCACTAACTCAGCTCACCTCTTCTGTCTTCCAAGCTCTCCAGAGTGGAGGAATTTAGGGATGCTTCAAACAAAAATGAAATGAAACTGACAGCTGCTGCATGTTTTTGCACACAATAGGGGATGCTGAAGCCCAGTTCTTCCACTACGTTTATGATGCAGATTAAAGATGTTTATGCTAATTGTGATTAACTTGAGTGTTTTGCCAATGATTATTTATTTATTTCCAGCTTGCGTTAACTTGGTTCTACAAGATTGAGAGTAAATATTGAGCTTGCAGCTCTAATGAATCAGCAAAATAGAAAGAGCTGATTAGTTCATGTGCCATGCATCCCGCTCAAAATTATTTGGCTTTTTTTTGTCTTTCCCTTTTATGTGCAGCAATCACAATAGCTACTGTGTCTATTATATAAGTATACACTGTCCTCTGTCACAAGATTCTCCAACTATTTGTAAATTACATCACAGTTATATATGAATGTACACGTTGTTTGACTGTATCCTGGTGTCTTGTGAACAAAAAGGTAAAGGGTGAAAATTCTGATTCTATTTCTCCTGTTAAAGATATTTTGATAAAAAAGGTTAGCAACCCATTTGCATGGAATATATCTAAGTTTTGTTTCATTTTGATTATCATTCAATTTTTTCTTAAATTTAAACAACTGACATTAACGGATCCCAACACTCATTTCTGTGCTGTGGCTGTGTTGTGCTATTATTACTCGTGCATGCTGCAATCAATCAATCATTATTCATATAGCATCTGTTACAATCAAAATTGTCTCTAGGCGCTTTCCAGAATCCCAGCGCCTGACCCCCAACAAGCAAGAGTGGCAAGGAAAAACTCCCCTTTAACAGGAAGAAACCTTGAGCAGGACCGGGCTCATGTAGGGGGACCATCCTGCTGATGGCAAATTAATTTTAGAATTAAATTGGT
This sequence comes from Takifugu flavidus, assembly GCF_003711565.1. Taxonomy (NCBI): domain Eukaryota; kingdom Metazoa; phylum Chordata; class Actinopteri; order Tetraodontiformes; family Tetraodontidae; genus Takifugu; species Takifugu flavidus. Next base: position 3,973,677 of record NC_079527.1, on the reverse strand, counting down.
TGATTACACAGCACAAAGTTAGATGTCAAGAGTGGAATAATTCCGAGGTATAAATTAAGGGAAAAAGGAAGAGCTCATCATAAGTTTCAGATGTGCCTCAAACTTTTACTGATAAGGAAGGAGACAGAAAACCTGACCTGAGCTGGTTGCCTATTTTGGCCGTGGCATGTAATAGCACCTGTCAAAGACCATTTGGTCTAATTAACAAGGTCACAAACACACTGAAATCAGAGATACAACTTTTCAACACCAGAGACACAATATAAGTCATAGTTTCCTATTGTGTTTTCTTGGAATGAGTCTTTCCTATTCCACCTAGGAACGTAACATCAGAGAACTTGTCAAGAAAGTATTTTTATTGCAAGAAACAGTGCTATGGTATACAGGGAAAGGTATCTGTCTGAACTAACAAATGTTTTATCAGAGAATTAATACTCCAGTTGGATCATTGCCATGCAATCAACCATAGTCTCCAAAGTGGGGTCCCTGCAGCTAAAATCATTTAGAAGCAGTGTAAGTGTTGAATAGGTCTTGAAACACTGTTCTTTATCAAAGAATTTGGCGTGTATAATCACAACAGGCTCCCGACCGCAGAACAGCTATTTTGGAGGGAGCAATTATGGATATTAGGGATGGAGTGAGGGAGGGAAAGAAAACAAAAAAGGAGCCTCTGCAGATTTTTGTTTTCCATAAACAGTATGTTTGGCTGTACATGTATAGGAGAGAACACCCCAAAATTGGAGGACAATAGTGACAAGGACAAACCAGAAGACAGAGTTCTCTGCTACTGCATTGCTGCTGATATTTCTGTGGGGAGACAGATGGGAAACTAAGTGCAGATTGCCATTTTATATCTAGAGGCAAGAGGAATACTACCATGTTTTTTTGCTGTGAGACTTTATGCTCGACCTGCAATAAAACTGGTTTTATAGCCACTGCAGTGATGTAATGCTGGCTATAAACTGAGGCTGCCATTAGGAAGGTGAAGATATAAACACTGATTTGCCAGCATCTGCTCTGCATGAGACTGAGTGGAGCTGGCAATAAAGCTCTATCTTGATTATTATATAATTATTTAATTTATTTAGATGACTGGAGACAGAGGTTTTGAAGTATGGATAAAAAATGTGATGTACATCTCCAGCAGTTAAATATGCTTTTGCAGCTTGTTTTGAAAACTGAATGTTTCCATGTTCGCAGTCCAAACGTTAACAAGGTGGCACCTCTTAAGATATTTTAACATTTAGTCACAACTAGAAATACTATCCATTCCCCAATTTGTAAAACAACCTTCCTGAGAAGAGTAATATTGATCTATCTGCAACAGCTTTGCTTACAGGAACAAACAGCCACTCATACGATCCAGTCCACATTCTGCACGCATGCACACCCGAGGACCGTGAAGTAGGTAATGTACCTGCTCTTTCTGCTGACTACAATGTAGATGCTGAAGCTTACAGAGGAGTGATACCATAGCTGATTAAATACTGGCACTTGAATCAGACCCTCACATGCCTACACAGACCTTCACACACAATCATATAAGGACATACACATAGCACAAGGTAGGAGTTAGCATCCAAGCACACAGCCAAAAACGATGTTCATGTGCATCTAAGATTGAGACGGGTGTGTGTGTGTGTGTGCGTGCGTGCATGCGTGCGTGTGTGCACATATGCACACGTCTATCTGTATGTCATCTCTCCTCTGATGTGACCTTTACACACTGATATTTTCTTCCTATCCTGCATACAACACTGCTAACACAATTACACTGGGCTAATGAACAAAGAACCCTGATAAAGTCACACAAAGACATACACACACATTCGCAGAGTTTCCTCTATGCATATCAATCTCTTTGTAAAGGCTACATTTGCATCTTTAATATAAATGAAAGTGCTTATTAAAGTGCACACAGTGGTTCAGATCAGATGGAGCAGGAGCTCGTCTAAATCCATAGCGTTTAACCCCTCTCTCTCTTTCTTGTTTCTATTAAATCCAACCTTCTCTCCCCCTGCCCACCAGGGTCACACTAGTAAATCATCTCATTTATGCAGCACTATTGTCCAGACTGAACCCAGGTTGGTGTCTGGAAATTGCTTGTTTTGTCCACTTATGTAAAATGCTTCATTTGTATTCAAGGAAAATAGAGGAAAAACTTCTTCCAAGTCAGGTGATTATCAATACTGCACTTAAGCTCAGCTCGGACCAACAACATAATAGGTCCAGGTAGGAAAAAGCACTTCTACTACTGCAAGTAATAACCAAATCTCTTTCACTGCCTTTCTTGATGAGACCAAGTAGCTCTTGATCTGAACTATTCCCAGTGTGTCATTTTGATTAGACTTTTCGCCAGTGTGAATACATTTTGTTCCATTAGCACTAGCACTTATTTAGTAAAGGCTCTCACTGGGCTTTCCGGCATAATCAAAGATGACAACTCCTCAAGGGATGTGGTCAGGCTTATTAATGCAGGATGAAAAATAAATCATGGTGAGTAATCTCATCTAATGACGCATTCTTTCCCACTTTGCACAGTAACAAAAAAAAAAAAACCTCTGTACAAATTGGCTGCTATGATGAACAATTGTTGACTGGGTCAATTAGTATTTTAGGATTTATGGTGTAATTTAACATGACCAATAGCCCAAATTTCAGCATTTTCGTCCCTCCCAGTTACCTCTGATTTTGCCTGGGTAAACTCTCCTGACTATTTTGAATATGTGTGAATAAAGTGTCTTCACATATAAAGATGGACAGCTAAATGTCTCCCTTAAGTAAATACCTATATTAAAAGCAAACTGAAATGAAATGAAAGATATCCTTTCCTTACAACAGGCGTGGATGAACTTTAAAGTGTGTTGTTGTGTCTCTTTATGATCAGAGAGTATATTAAATCTACCTCCTGCAATAATAAGTGTTACTCTGGGGGCAGTAATGGGGTTTCTGCATTGCTGCACATGTAATTTTGTTCTTTTACAAATGTTTCCATTTCATCTCACTATGAGCTAGAGATTTCAAACTATGCTCTTTTTTTAACAGACAGTTCACTTCAGCCCCATTTGACATTAAATCAACAACAGACCTTTCTTCCCTCTGAGATCCCTGCAACCAAATCTAATCACACTTGGGTCTGGAGTCTAATTTGTCTGCGTTTGAGGTGCAGTGCCATAAAAACGCAGAGAAAAATCTACCGCACGGCTAATCAAATTTGGATCTGCATTTCTGACACTGGGTCACACACAGGGGGGAAAAAAAGGAGTGAATTTTCCAGACGTTGGCTGTATTGTGATTGCACATGCTCCAGGGTTGCAGAATCTGGTTCTGATTATCAGGTCTGGGAGCTGACAGCATTCCAGTGGAGCCACTGTCTCATGGGCATTAAGCACAACACATAAGGTATAATCCGCTAAAATAAAACAATTTCTCCCAGGTAGAACCAAATGGCACAGAGCTGAACATTGAAAACAGCCTGAGACCTGGTATCACATCTGCTGGGGTTACCTCAACCAGCTGCCTGGCTTCTACGCTGCACCTAAACCTGACCATTAACCTCTCTTCGGAAAAGCAAAAGAACTTCCCTAGAAGGAGTGACACATATCCCCATAGTGTTTTGCTCCCAGGACAGCCAGTAAAATGACAGACACTGATGTGGTTCATTAGCCAGATGAATGAAAACCTTGACTTGGCACAAACCCAAATGTACGGATATGATATTGCACACGTGTTTCTACATGAAAGACAGAACAACAATGACAAAAATAACTCCACCATTTATGCAACCACTATTGCTCATTTCCCACATCTAATTGTGGTGTCATAGCTCATGGTAACCCAGAATGACCACACTCTCGCCTGGTATGTGTTTATGTATGGACTCAAATGTGAGCTGACAGCTGCATTTCTTCTAATGGTGTGTTAGACATTGATGATTTTGTCTTGTTAACCCTAAAGCAATATTGCAGCTGCTTGTGTTGTTTTTGGCACGCATGCAGTTCATAGCAGTTCATAAATAATTAGCCCCTTGTGTTTTCGGTTCTGGGTGGGTGGGGGTGGGGGGGGGGGGGGGGGGGTGCTGAGGAACTTGCATCGGCTCGGCCTTTTTTAGAAATCAGGTTCATAAACACAACAACAATGGTAAACAGAGCTTTAGTATCAACCATTCTACTATTTTATTTTTAATTAAAATAGGAGGAAGAAAAGAAAGGAAAAAGACAACAACAACCTCTTCCCAGGTTGTGCTCATCTAATGAAAATGCAGTCCCAGAGAGAACTATCAGTGTCTGTGATATTATCATCCATCCAAAGCTGAAGACTTGCTTCTGCTGAATAAATATCTAGTCCGGACTATGTTACAGCTGAAGAGCTCCTGATGTTGCTGTCAAACTGTTTTTCCTTCAGGCATGTAGAGGGGGCATACCCCCATATCTGGACCGGGTCAGAGAGGGCGTGGGAGCAGTGACAGGTCTGTCTGGAATAAGAAGGACAGAGACTGGAGGAAGAATCTCTTTGTGAATGCTCCACAAGACTGTAAACATGTTGTCTGCTCGTAACCCTGGGAAACACAAGCCCTAGAGAACACAGGAACAAGACAACTACTGCAGTTCAATTGGTTATTAAGCTACAAATCATTCTGGCATGTCAAATAAATGTCTTATTTTTTCAGATTTGGTTTCTGTGATGCACATAAAGTCACATGCTGTTACATCTGGCAACTGTTGTGCGTCTTCAGTGGTGACCTCATCCTGTATGACACCAATCAATGAGATCATAACAGATTTCTCAAAGCACACCAGATACCCAGCTGGCTATTCTGTTTCATCTCTACACATCCAAAAAATAACAAAAGTTCGCAAAACATTTAGACAGTTCGGTCCTATTAGTGCTCTTCTTTACAATAATTTGTGATGCAGTTCACTTAGTCCAAATTAAGATGCAGTCCAAATGCTTGAACATGAAGTGCATCACATATGAGAGCAGAGATGGACTTGCCTAAAGCATCAGAGCGGAAATACGTGGTCATTGAACAGTGGAACCCTTCTCCATTTACAGACACACACATTAATAGTAAGTCTACCTCTGACATATTGACTGAAACAACTGCCAAACGGAACACAAAAAAAATCTGCATACTGATTAAAATCATCAAGACACAGGCTTTACAAAGGTTTGAAAAGCTGGATCCTAAAATGACAGATTATTTACTTATTCCTCAATTTATTTTAGGTTAAATAAAATGTGTGTTAAGTGTAGGTATATCATATTCTGTTGTGAATCTTTTTTTTGCCCAAACAAAAGAAAATATACCAATGAATTAATCGAACATTAATCTACATTAACCGACAACACAAAAACCCATGTGACTGATCTGATTTTGTTGAGCATTTGACACACTTGTGCATACACACACACATTATATATATATATATATATATATAAATTTGCTATGGTTAAAATGCAATGAATGTCAGAAAGCAACTCAATTAAGCCAAGTGATTGACAACTGATGGGACATTTTCCAATTTCAAATTACAGCCGTAAAATTAAGGTCAAATGAAAATAATATGTTTGCCAGCCTCCAGTTATCATAGATGACTGTTAACTTAATCTCCTCAAAGAGACATGAATATGTTTGCCTGTTTGTGTACAGGTGTGTCTTTTGCAAATCTTTCACCACTAAATGCACCAACTGAGAGTCCAAGGAGTAAAATTCCATTAAAGATTCCATTAATAAAACACTAAATGCTGATGCCAGTGTTGAGAAATAAAAACATCAGATCATAAGAAACCTTATTTGGAGCAATGATGATCAGTTTGTGTTTCTTTGTAGCTTCTGGAAGTGGATAGTTAACACATGTGTTGTACCATCTATGCTTCAATCCATCAATTATTTAAACCTCTGAATGCCACATATACTGTACATGCTGCATATATAAATGCATGATAGAAATTAGCAGCTCTATTTATACGGTCTACAGTCTAGCTAAATATTACTGATCTTATCTTAAAGAAAAAGCTATTGAGGCAGTGAGCATATAGACAGTGGCAGAAGCAAACATCAACAGTAAGACATGACCTTTTCAAGTCTAAAAAGTCCAAAAAATAAAACTTTTTTTTCACTTTTTCAAAGGTCTCTTTTTAAAACAGTGTGATCCTGTGAAACGCGAGAATAATTCTTGTGCGGTGCACATTAATTACATGTACCAGTATTTGTTTTTGTGAAGAGTGAAGCCAAGGAAGCTGAAGTTACATTGATAAAAATCTGCTAATCTGGCTGTGCAGGGGCCCCATTTGTCTTCCTGCAGGACCTCTGACTTGCTTAGACAACCAGATGTTGGGAGAGCCTTGATATGCTCATCACATTTCAGTGTTAATCCCATTCTCTGTGTGACTGTGAGAGAAAGAGTCTTTCATGTAAACAAGAAATCAGCAGCCAGAAAGATTGAGCCAAATCAACAAATGAATACAACAATTAGCCTTAAATGTCACCAGCTACTTTTTGAGAATACAAACCCAAGGGGAAAAGCAGAAGATGGCACTGATATTTTTCCAGGCATTTCAAATAAACTTTGATTTTAAAGTCAATCTCACACACTGCGATTTGAGGAGATGTGTGAGTATGTGTGTGCACGGCAAAGCCTTAGCTTTGGCCCTGTCGCCTCTTTCCAGGCTGCAGAATTTGGAAAGAATGCACTGGGAATCTGAGTGTGAAGCTAAGTGCCAGAAATACTGAACCAGGACACTGGAAAAAGAAAAAATCAGTGACTCCAAGAGTCATCTTCAAGCTTAGCCCAGCATGGCTCAGCCTGATTCACATTGGCAGAGGGTTTTTAATACGACAGCTGCACACAAAACAAAATTCCAAAGTTCTGGTTCTGCTTTTTGTCGAGGCTCTATCATGAAGACAAATGATTCTACGGTGTGGAATACTAGCTTCATTCAAACAATGATGTACAATTAAATGTACGATGATTCAGTATGACATCATCCATGCAGCCTCTTGAAACAATTACTGCAAAGTGACATGATGAAACCTTTGTTTTGGCCTACATCCACTCTCACAGCTGCAATGGTTTATACTGTAACAGTGTGAAGAGTGGATTTAATCAGAGGAGAGAATGCAACCTTTACCCCAACCCAGGTCCCTCAGAAACCAATGTAGATGCTTTATCTGATTGTTCTGTCTGACAGATGGTAATCATTTCCAGAACCCCAGAAGGGTCACGCAAAACTGGAGGGATGTCAAAGTGGGGGTAGTGTTTCTTAAAAAATAAGGGCAAAACAACCTATGGCATGCATTTCATTCAAGTGAAGTTACCCAAGCACTTTAATTGTTTGCAGTATGACCTGATTTTGCAAACCCCAATGACAGCAATATTGTTTTTTGTATGATAGGGAGGCGTCAAAACAACTGGAGTAATTAAGTGATATAAGAAATTGCTAACAAATGTATGATGTTAACGCTGAGGGCATTTAACGTAAGGAACACTGGAGGGAAGGCTGAATGAGGAGTCAACATCTATTATTACGGTCCACAATCATGTGCTGAAAAGAGTGAGGATAAGACAAAAACAAATGTAGACAAAACTGTAATGCATAGCATAGCGTGTGCCCCAATTCATTTTCCAGCTTTAGTTTCAATTCTTCGTGCTATTTTCTTTTTCTGTGCATTCGAATTCAGTCATTAGTAGCCGAGAAAATTTAGTAACAACTTCTGTGGTGCATCCATGGGATGAATAAAGCCTTTTATTTATGGCAACAGGGAGCTCATTCTGTTTTCTGGAGTAACATAAAGTGTCACCGCGTGTGGAGGTCTGATGACTAACAGAGGCTTTGCGCTGCACTCCTGCAGTATGTTACGACTGAAACAGCCACTAAGTCACTCTTAAACGGCACTGCGAGCAGCGATTCCTCAATCTGTCTCCTCCAGCTCTCCCACATACACACAAGCGCACACACTGGCTTCGGTCTGTGTTTCTCTCTGTGCTATTTTTTTTCCCTCCTGACTCCAAGCATCAGGATGCAGAGGGAAAAAACCCACCATCAGTAATCCCCTGCTGCTCAGCTCAGGAACTACCTGGCTGCCCCTTGGTAGTTATAGGTCAGACACACACAGACACACACACAACATTTTGAGGAATACAAACATGCACACAGATACACACTTAGAAGTTCAGAGGCACACACATAGGACAACGTAAGTGTGTCCCAGAAAAAATGCCAGTCTTTATTATGCCCTGCAGTTTAACCCCTTCTAATCCCCGCAGAATGACAGAGCTTTATGGTCAATTCACAATCTGACATGCTTTTTTATTCTCCCTATAGCCTTAAATAAAATCCCCAGGACAGGAGTGGTCCAGTCGGCCTGTCTGTACGCTAACACAGATGTCTGCATGAATACCTGGTGGAGAGCACGCGCTGAGGTCTGCTATCTTAAAACACTGATTTACAGATATATCTAAATATCATATAATTAAACATAACAACCTATTTTATTGGAGGAGGGGTACAATTTCCATGCTGTTAGGAATGCTACTGTCAGACGAATATTTCCGTTCCTGTGGTCCCAAAACATCTGAAGACAAATACAAACACTTCAGATGTTCTGCCCAGCTCACCTCTGGTTTTCTGTGAAACACAGGGTGCTGTTAAGACAGCGATCCTTAAAGGGTGATGGACTGGCTCCACTCCAGCACCGCCACCTGCTCCCCAGCTGTGTCTATTTTCCTTGCTGCCTGTTTCTGGTCCTGCTGCTTGGGCTGTTGTTGCCCTTTCTAAACCTCAGTCATCCATCTCACCTATCAAGTATTCACTTTAATTGAATGTTTACATTCATTTTACATGCAATTTCTTTTTTTAATATATGGTTACTTGTGGCAAAGTGATAGGATGTATTACTGACCCCAAAAATGTATCCACAAAGCTCACAAAAGGAAAATGAAACACTGCCCAACAGCCAACAAAACTGTTCCGTTTCCTCAGTTGTACCAAGGCAAATAATTTGAAACAGCACTGGGAGAGTCCAGGCATGAAGATCTGCACACACAGTGCTTAAAAAAACAAAAATCAATAGTTTTAAAAGAAAGTGCTGACTAACAGTTGCACTTATTATTTCAACCAACCAATCTCACAAAACCGCATCTGTAAAAATTGCGGAAGACACACACACTGCTCTGCAACAGTGTGTGTGTGTGTGTGCAGTAAATGGCTCCATGTCTCATTAGAGAAAAAAGAGATTCCCACAGCAAAACCTTGTCCTGTCAGTCTGCCAAGATCTCAAAAATCAACAAGCCAGACAGAGAAAAGAATTAGACCGTTGAACGCTTCAGTTCGAGAAACAAAAATAGACAAAGAGACTGAAAGGAAGACGGAATCAGACCAAGTAGGTTGAATCTGTAACTGCTGTTTTAACAGCATTATGATGCTTGTAGTGAGCATTTGTCTTGGCAGAAGAACGTGGGCTCATGTTCGACACCAAGTAAGTCAAGGCTGTGAAAAGACCCACGCTGAACTGGTTCAACCACAAGAACAAGAAAGTCCTAGTTAATAAAACTCTGCCGTAGCTGTATTGCTGCATTTATACAAGAAAAAGAAAAGCTCTTCCAGCTGACCAAAAAAAATGTATGAATTGTTTTTTCTTCTTACTGTTGGAAAAAAAAAGCTTTTGTTACTCTCATGATGACAGACCCCTCCTTCAACCATGAAAAGCCATAACAATAACTATTTCTAATTTTATATAGCATGCAGAGTTTGGAAACCATGCATATTTTCAAGGGCAATGTTTGAGTGAAGGGGAAAGAAATGATGCACAAATAGCAGACAATACCTAAGCTGTGAAGTAAGAGGAGCTGTGATGGCACAAAACCAGTAAATAATAGACAGCCCCATTAGGCAGAGGTTATTGAGTAAATTCATCTCACTAGACAAAAGCTTCCTGCACCGTTGTGTCACCGCTGCTTTTACTGAACTCAACACTTTCTCTTCAGTTTGGGTCAATTTGCAACCCCCCGCGTCTGTTAAAAGCTAAATTGTCTGCCTGTATTGCCTTTAAATTGTTTCCCATGCATCACCACTCTATAAAGGTAGCGATATTCGGGCCAATTTCACCAGCCGGAGCTCCAATACTTTCAAAGAGGAAACCTCATGGTGCTTTAAATGGATTTCAACATGTTTTGACCCTGTAGTTTACTTTGCTATGGGGTGAGGAAGCATTTACTGTCAACATTATACTGTTTCTCTTCCTTATCAGATGTATCCTTCTTTCGGACAAAACACAGGGGAATTTAAAGCTGGCAGAATCCCATCCAGAAACACAGGCAGGGAAGCAGAGCTGGAAAGGCAGCATTGCATTGTAGGAAAACCGATCTGAGCTAAACAAAAGTGCATTTCTCAGACTGGGCAAAACATTTCTCTGTACCTACAAGGAAAAAGTAAGTTTCTCTCAATGGGTTCAGGGCTTGAATGCACTCTTATTTACAAGATGAATTTGTTGAACAAGTTTGTTTTGGGATGCTTTTTATTAAAACTTATTGTGTAAGGATGGAGAAAATTAAAGCAAGTTGATATGTCCTTGATCAAAAACAGAAAGCTGCATTCATTTTGACACAAGCTAATAAATAGCAGCATCAAACATCTGACAATGATACGATTTCTCCCAAAATCTCAATGGAAAAAAAACCCCCTGCTGCCTGTTGTAGGGGCACGGCTGTCCTGTATTGGACCAAGCACTTAGCAAAATGAACTAAGCTCCTCTGTGCATGCGTGTGTCAGAGCACAGGAAAGTGTCATTGTCCCAACTGACTCGGCATGTATGCATTGACTGTCCATTAGCTCCTCAGCAATCGTACAGCAAATTTATCTTGTAAAGACTTGGGAAATGCCCTGTGAGAATAAGCAATCATTTTAATTTGCGACGATTTAAGTCTGAAAGACTTATCAGACCATATTTGGATATTAAAAACAAAATAAATATCCTATTTATGCAACTGCGAGAAGGCCAGTTTTAAACGCACTCTTTATTATCAGTCTTTCCACACCCTGGAGTGCTGTTCTGGTTTTGTAACCCTGTCTGCAGGGTTAAGCATGATGCAGCTTTATTTCCTTCCGGCATTCCTCCAGCAGTGTCACCGCTTGTGTAACCTCATTGAATCACGAGCATTGCCTGGCTCACCAGCCTGCTACCTCGGATGCAGCCAGACCAGGGCACTCGGTGGTGTCATTGGATATTGGATATGATTTTTTTTTCTTACTTGATAAAACTCAAACATGTCTGTATTATCACCCCACTCGTTCAACATTTTTTAACCTTTTCTCCACCAGCTGCCTAAGGTGCTGCAACAATGATGAAACCTTGCTATGACATTTTAGACGATTTCTGTTTGTGACACAAAAACAACTTTAGAGTGTAAAACTCCAATCTGCATTTACGCCAGCACTCAGTGATGCACTGACATTAACACTTTTACAGAGTGACACTGAAGCACATTTCCCAGACAGCTGTAAGAGACTAAATCCACAAAGAAACAGATGTTGGACAGTTTTATCTAGTGGGGGGGTATTGCAAATAATCCAAACTCCTTTTTAGCTTTTTTTCCTGTCATTTTGCTACACTACATATTCTGCTCATCATCAAATGAGTGTCCCACCACAGAAATTCATACACACTTGCATACCAGAGGACTTCTGGATGAAGGAAAACTCTCTGATATTACAATCACACTGTTGAATCATTGTAAATCTGTCACTCTCATATCGGTGATGCATTTAAAAAATTAAATCCTATCATGTTGCAGCAAGATTTAGGACAAACTCTTTAGGTTTCATCACAGCTTTGTCCATATGCTCTTTACCTTCCCTTTTTTTGTCCCCATTATAAACAATGTCCTAAAGTCTAGTGTATAAAAAAAGAGAGAGATCTGCATCTGAGAGCCATGTATGGAAAGAAAACAGGATCCAAGCTCTCAAACACTGACCTTGGCTCAGCACTAAATATACACAAGGAGAGGAGGGAGGATGTCCCAGTGACTGTAAAAAAAATCTGAGGACATGTTGATTGGACTAACGTTATGGAGGCATAGAAGGCACAGGCAAGTTCAGAAAACTATGGCCACGCTCAGCTACACTTAAGGTTACGCACAGGGCCCCGTTATTTTGCTGCCTCAACTGTCAAACGGCGCAGAACATAAAGGGGAGGAAATTGGCCATTTGAGACAACAAACAGAAGCTCCAGGGTCTGCAGCAGCAGAAGAAAATTGGATTGTGAAATTCTTTTAATTGCTGACAAAACTACAGTTAAAGTATTTTTGCTCACAACAGGAAATTAAATGACTGCAGCACTCACCCACTTAAAATTTCTCTCATTCAGAGACACAGAATCATGAAGCCAGAGGCAATCAGAGCATTAAGATCTTGTAATCAGCTGACCCTGACTTTATCGAGACTGAAGTCCAAAGAGGACAGAGCCTTTGCCGTGGTCGCTCTCCCAGCTCTGGAAAACTTTACCGTTAAACTCTAACGTACCATTGCACATTAGATAACTTTATTCTATAGATGTTTTTAAATCCCACTTAAAAACTCACCTTTGCTCATTGGTATTTTATTGATGTGGCACCCGTTTTAATTTTGTTTATTCATGTGATATTTGTTTTTTATTTTTATCAAATTTGATCTGTTTTATGTACCGTATTTTCACGACTATAAGGCGCACCTAAAACATTGAGATTTTCTCAAAAATCGACGGTGCGCCTTATATTATGGTGCGACTTGTGTGTGGACTGAGTTTCAAAATCTGCTGTGCGCCTTTGGTAGGTGCACTACGGTAAACGCTCCGCCAATCAATTAGCGGCACACCTACGCGTAAGGATCCCTTAAAATGGCGCCGGTCAAGCGACACGTGTATGAATGAGGCTTACTTTAAACTGCAGGCCATCGAATATGCGGCTGAAAATGGCAATCGAGAAGCTGCAAGACATTTTAATGTGAATGAGTCCATGGTCAGAAAGTGGAGAAAACAAGAAAGTGAACGAAAGTGAGGAAGACGAAGCTGAGTTTCCGCGGGAACAAAGCAAGGTGGCCCGAGCTGGAAGACCGAGTGGAACAGTGGGTTGTGGAACAGCGAGCAACTGGAAGGGGCGTCTCTACTGTCACCTTTCGCCAAAAGGCCAAAGCGATTGCTGAAGAAATGGACATTGAGCACTTCCAAGGAGGTCCGTCCTGGTGTTTTCGCTTTATGAGGCGGCGGCATCTCTCCATACGCGAAAGGACAACTGTTGCGCAGCGGCTGCCCGCGGATTACCCGGAGAGGGCGGCCATCTTCCCTAACCCTAACCAGGAGAGGGCGGCCATCTTCCCTAACCAGGAGAGGGCGGCCATCTTCCGCACCTCCTGCCGCAACAAGATAACCGCGCCCTGCCACATCACCAACATGGATGAACCGGTCGGTGGGTCTGATTCAGATGATTAAGAGGAGGAATTTGGGATGTTGGACGTTGAAATAGTGCAGCTGTTTAATTCAGATACAGAAGATGAAAACGTTCATGGTTTCGTTACGGAAGAATGAATATTTTGTTCAATAAATGTGTCGAAACTCACTGTTTTACTTCCGTTGTCATTTTTTAGGGTTAGGGTTTTAGCATGCGCCTAATAATACGGTGCGCCTTATGTATGTTTTAAATACAGATATAGCACCTATAACTGAGACTGCACCTTTTATTACAGTGCCCCTTATGGTCGTGAAAATACGGTATGTACTTTATGCTTTTTTAATGTTTGGTATTATATTTTAGAATTTAGGAAAGCAAATGTTTGCAACCGAACAGATTTTCATAACCAACTCTTTCTAACCTGAGCCTGTTACATGATGTGCATTGTTAAAAGACGTCCTCCTCGAACAAAAGAAACAATTTTAACCTGCCGGCCATATTTTTGCTACCTTGGACCTTCACGGCAAGAGCTGCATTCAAATGATGCTGGCAGTTTAAAAGCCCTCCGCCAGGCGCAGGGGCTTTTTAAAATCCAAAATAAGGCAACGTAACCTTCAGTAGAGTAACTGTTAAACCAATTTATCATAAATCCATTTATACTTCCATTGGACTATAACTTGGCCTTTTGTTCATCGTGCCTCTCATTCACATAGTCTGAAACCACCCTCACATCACCATCCTTTCAGCTGATGTGGGATGTAGCAGCAGAAGTTTGTGTCATTCCAAATATGTTGAATTCCAAACGCTTTTTCATGTGGATAAAAAATAACAGAGACGACACTGATGTAAATGCTCTTATTTTCATCAGCGGAGGTTTTGTTATTTGTTAGGTTATTTGTTTAATTTGTTGGGTTTACATGACAGTGGAGTCTTTGCTGATTGCAGATACGGTGCCAAAGATGTTGCCAAAGGGAATTCAACAAATTGAGTAGACTCAGGTGCACAAGCACAACACATGCAGGGCAATTAGAATAAACGTGAAATGCACATGCACAAAGAAGAGTGTGACGCCAGTGTTGCCCCTGAAAACTCCATCTGGCTCTGGCATTTCAGAAGGATCAACTCTGGAGGCCGTATTCACAAATGTGTGTTTAAGACATCCTTTAACTCCATCCTCAAGTTAAAAGAGAACAAAACACAAGAAACCATTGCATTTTATCTTGAAACCATTGTTGCATAAATGGGGCCTTAGTATGGAAAGAGGGGGATTATGTTGGATTTTTGATTTATAAGACTATCTAGGTGCACCGTCACTTTTCTATTACATCCCACATGGCACGCTGACACACCTTCCCCTGGGTGTGTCTGGGAGCATTCATCTCCTTGCTGTCTTCCCCATTCCTTTATTTATTACAGCTGTTAAAGTTATGGACCTGCTAAATGTAGATGGACTGCAGAACGCAGCATCAAATGTGTATAGACCTCAGCTCAGTTGGAGAGCGAAACTGAAGCTCTCATACAACACCCCCCCCCCCCCCACCACCACACACACACACACACACACACACACATGAATTCGACAGTACCACATATACTGTACATAATTTGCAATGGTAGGTAATCTTAAATAATATCCAAATTATATAATATGTATAGTCATGATCTTGAAAAATAGCCTGCCTAGATATTGCATGCGTTCCTCTTAACTTAGTAATCAAGTTAATCATATGCTACTTAATATTATAAGCATCCAAAAAATGTAATGCAAATATGAACTGGCATGCAGTACCTACAGAAACTGCACAGCAGAACAAACTAGGTATAACGCGTGCCAGTGGAGATTGGCGTCCCAAAGAAAAATATGAACTGGTGTCAGATTGAGTATGCCATCAGTCCCTTAAATAACTTAGCTTTGGCTGCAGTCATCATATAATAATACACACAGTGAGACACTAATCTACAATTTCCTCTGAGAGCAAATGAATAATAAAAGCCTCCAAAAATAAACTGGGTAATTGGTTAAAGTGGGTTCACGTGCAGTGTTACACGCATACATGTCTGATACGTTCTACAGTTATCACGTCGCTGTTCTACTTTTTTTTTCTGTAAAAAGTTTGTGTTTTTTGCCCGTGTTCATTAAGGGAAAAGGATATTGTCTGCTGTAAATATTTCAAAGCTTTCAAGACAAACGTTAATGGAATTTCTGGGCTATAGATATAAACTAGACTTGCACAACATCAGCCTCAAAAGGCAGGTGATGTTCAAGGTTTCTGTGTTATCAACTCATACGCCCGCATGCTCTTTCTGCCTGCACACTCACCAACACACATGTGTGCACTTAAGACAGCATGAGTGAAATATTTCCTTCAATATATCTCTTCAAATCTCCATCACGCTCTCACACATAAGTTCACCCCGGGGAGAGATAATAAAGGAGCACAAAAAGGAGAGGATTCACACACATGCACACGCAGACCCAAAGATATATAGATATATATGTATTTCCAAACATATACCTAAAAGTGTGTGTGTGTGTGTGTGGCGAAGGGGGGGGGGGTCTTTTCATAGCTTGGCAACCACACAAGTAGCTTCAAAGTCAAAAATTCATAAGGTGACACAAAACTGTCAGAGCATGTTGATGTGATTCCAAAATGTGGGTGTTTATGTGTGGGAGAATGAGTGTGACGCACGCATTAACTGCGCATACACACATTAACAAACTTACACCGCTTCCATACATTTTTTAAAGGAAACCATAAGCATCACTTCGACAGAGAAAAGTCCTATACAACTACTTTTTTGTTGTTGATACAAAATAGGTCCAGGACCTCAAGGCACAACACTGCGTCACTTTCATGCACAGGTGTGTTAATCTGCATATGCAAAGTTGGTACGTTCCTTTCAAGTTTACTCTAGAATTTTAAGAAAACATTAGAACAACGGCAT
This sequence comes from Takifugu flavidus, assembly GCF_003711565.1. NCBI lineage: Eukaryota > Metazoa > Chordata > Actinopteri > Tetraodontiformes > Tetraodontidae > Takifugu > Takifugu flavidus. The sequence goes on along the minus strand of NC_079527.1, from coordinate 3,957,307 downwards.
CATATGAACTTGAAAATAAATAAAAATGAACTGAACGACACTCACAACAAGCGACAGCAGCGACACATGCACAATTACAGCGGTCCTCCCCGATGCGCTCCGAAGACGCAGTGTAACGGCATCACTGTGCCATGGCGACACCGTCCTTGCAATAGTCCATCTGACAAGTTGCAAATGAGCACGATGTGGACGCTAGAAACACCCCAGTAAATGTCACAGGGTAACAGCGCGTTCACAAATACTTCATATCTAAACTACCTGTATTCTTTGCCATTAACGACAATCCGACTTCCACATCGTCATCGCCAGAAAAAGAATAGATGTAAAGTTATAAAGATGTTATTCTGCGCCTCCAGTGCTGCTGTGGCTGCGGGCGACTGGTTCAAAGATATGTAACACGATTGATCGCGAAAATACGAAAGGGCAGAAAGAAGGATCACGCCCGCCAGAGAAGGGTCCATGTGTGCCAAAAACCAAAGTAAAGAGACAGACGTAAGCGACTGACATAAAGAGAGGATCGCGTTGTCTTAACGGGGGAACCTCAAAAACAAGCTTCAATGAGGAGGAAAACATGATGGACAACCTCGAAAAGTTTGCCTGTACTTACTGATCCCAACATCTGTCGCATTCGTCGCGCTTGGCGTGTTGTTTGTTTTTGTTTGTTTGTTTTTTTTAAGATGTCAGAGTGGGAGAGAACACATTTCCATTCCTGGTGGGTTTCTCACACGACGGCAGCAGCGACGGAAGCAGCAGGTCCAAAGCTCAGCTCTGCAATTCTGTGCGCGCCGGAGAAAAGCTCTCAGCATGAATGAGAGGAGAGCTGTGGTTAGACTCTGGCATCCCTTGTTACAGAAAGAGAGAGAGAGAGAGAGAAAGAAAGAAAGAGAAGGTAGGGGAGAGAGGGAGAAGCTGTGACACGAGCGCGTCCTCTTGCGGAGTCCGTGTGTAAATCAGACGCGCCGGACGCAAGGCTCCATGCCGCGGTTAGGGGGCAGTATTGCACCCAATTAATACATTTCGCGATAAAGTGGAATCGGGCTCTGACAAACGCTCCCGATACCAAACTGAACGTCCTCATTTTGATAGATTGCTCTTGTCATTTTAAGGCATGCAGCCCTCCTTTTTCGTCTCTACATTCCTGTCACATTGTAATTTTTAACGTGGCTTGTTTACTGTGGGATTTTTTTCATGTTGATGAAAGCCTGTCTGTATATTAAAAATATTTGCAGCTCGATTGTATGTTGAGGTCAGTTTTGTTGAAACATGCCAAATCAATTTCTCACCCTCCAAATGTGAGTCATCCATATATTTGCTATACTGCTTCATCAGTTAAAGTTGCCTATATGCTTATTTGACATGCAGCAACAGGAATGAGTTTGTAGTATAAATACACATGAAACACACCAAATTTCAGGTATGAGACAGGGAACAGCATGGGAATGAATGTCATTAAACAACCAGCATTCCAAGCCACATCATATTGCTAAACAGGTGTTTTTATTTCAGGACATTTTTCACGGTGCAGCCTCTGCTGTTGGTGGGCCAGCAATAAATTATCACATCAACGGATAAACTAGCCAAACAGATATTTTGAATTTGAAATGTGTGCCTTTTGACTTTGAAGTGCAAATTTTGAAGCGTGCAAAAAAGGCTCTGCTTCCGATATGGGTCTGTGTGTCAGCATGGAGCTGACCATGGTGTGAATGAAAATGAGTTTGATCATCCCCCCCCCCGTCTCCCTCTCTGGATTGAGTGAATCTTCCACCATCTCTGCCACCATCCAAAGGAGCCTTGATCAGCAACAACCATTTCATCTCATAAATAACAGATGCCAAATCATAATTAAAAATCTGTACAGAGGGTTGCCTGGGAAAAAGGAGCAATTAGGAATTTAAAGAATGCTTGAGTTTTTGTTTTTTTCCTTTTTCACTTTTATTGCAAACCAGATTCGTTTGTGTGTTTTGATAAGATTAATCATATATGTAGCTACTTTTGGTATAATTTATAGTTTGTTTTCCTAATTATAATTTAGTGACTGTTATATATATATATATGATGCACCACATTTATATACTACAGAGGGCAACTAAATCTCTTCTGTGCACTTATTTTGCCTTGCCTGATCTCTGTTACACATATAACACACACCTACGCAAAGTGCAGGTATGAATACATACACACACAAACACACATAGGTGCAGTCTAATGCTTCCTCCTTTGGTCTCATCAGGATGTGTCTCTAATTGCAGCTAGGCTTGTGATAAACAGCATGGGAGGCCTGCTAATGCTACAGCTAACAAGCAGATTTTCCCCATTGAGACTGTGCATGTGTGAGATTGCCAGAAACAGCCAGCAAAAGATCAAGGTGAATTGGTCTATTATTCATAATGTTTACAAGACAGCAGTGGGGCAAAGCTGGACTAAAGATGTTCATCTGCCACATTGCAACTTCTGTTTGCTCACCCATTATTTCTCCTCCACCCACACATTCCTTTGTACCAAACTTTTTTCCATTTCTTAGTCTCGAATCGTGTCAGATTCATTCTCTGAACTGTGCATGGTCGATATTTGCTGAGATATGTAAACTCAATCCTCATCATACTGCAACAGGGTTGTATTTGTAAGAGAATCTCAAAGTGTCTCATGCTGAAAAAAGTCTTGAATGTTCAACCATAGTTTCTTCCACAGCTTATCTGGACTCAATCAATGGATTCATTAGTCTGTATCACACATCATTTGGCTCTATAAATACTGTATATTCTTTTTCAAACCTAGTAATTATTGTGAATTTAAATGTTTTTATCAATCATATTGCCGCTCAAAAGTGCAGCACTGCATATTTGACATATTTACAAATGTTAAACTCAGCCTTCATGCAGTGATGATCAATTTGATCGCTGTCAAATGCTACTATTTCTATATCATAATGTAACAAAAGATCACTCCTGCAGGCTCACTTGAATTGCAGACCAGAAGCTGAACCCACACATTTCAGCAACAGGTACAGATCTCAATCACTACAAAGCAATTCATATGAAAATAAAGGTTTTCAAAATCACAGAGAAAGCAGATATACTGTGACCTCTACTTACGAATTTAATTCGTTCCAGAAGTTGTTTCGTAACCTGAAAAAATTTCCATGCAAATGCCCTAATCCGTTCCAAGCCCCCAAATATTCGGACATTTTTTTTTTTATAAATCATAAAAATGCATCAAAATATGTAACAAATACATGTTACAATTAGATTACCGCACAATAAATGTAGGAATTCAGTGCAAGGCTTCTCCAGGAACAAAATGGACTTTATTACAGGCTAATCTTACATTAGCCGTCATTACTAGCAACGAACGTTAACACTTGTGGTAACACCGCCATCTAATGGACAAACATATGAACACCCACAATAAATAAAAGTTGAACGAAGACGACGCTGGGATACACACAAACTTGTACATATTGTCGTCCCTCCTAGCCAATGGGATTACAGGAAGATGCTAGGCGATAGCCAGTGGCAGAGCAGCTACAAGCAAGTTTGCGTTCACTAAACTCCGCGAGCTGCGAGTAGCAGCGGTAGCATAATTTTGACCTTCGTAACCTGAAATTTCCTTTGTAACAAGAGGAAATATTTTCCCGTTGAGACGCTTCGTAACCTGAAAAATACGCATGTAGAGACGTTCGTAAGTAGAGGTCCCACTGTGCTAGGCATTAAAGCCCATTTGAAACATAATTTATCTGTGGTACGGCTTCTGAATAAAGAACATGTATGAAAGAAGCCTTCCTTAGAAACTACAATCCTTAAAAAACTATAAAGTGCTTTCAAAAATGAGATAGCAAAAACAGAGCAACATTTGGCAAAAGGTCAAACAGCCGGAGGAAAATAGCAAAGTAAAAGCTGTCCATCAAAAGTGAATTCTCCATGAAAAAATGGACTTTTTTAAAAAAAAACCTGCAATGAGCTTTTGACAAGAGCGATTAAACATCTTCAGGAATCTAAAATGCAGTTGCTTTTAGCTCTTTCACTTCAGATTAGCAGCAACAGATGGAGCCTCAGGTGCCTTGACAGTTGATAAATCATTTTGTTTTAATGTGTAATTTAAGTGCTTTCAGAGATGGTAAAGTGTGATGATGTTACAATTTAATTCATGTTGGTATTAATTTGCAGCTAGCAATAGAAATGATTCGGGGAGGGGGGGGGGGGGGTAAATAAATATGAGTTGACACAGCAGGAGGAATCAGTAAATGAAAACCTAATGGAAAAAATGCTTTTGGTCATAATTGTGTCTCTGTATTTCCACTAAAATTTTGTCCTGTTTCATTGACCACGGGGAGCCCAAACATCTGCAATTATTTCTCCTGGCAGGATTTGGCCTGGACTTCAATAATAACCGCTTTTCTTTTATTCCTGCACCGCAGTCCATCCTTTCGTTATCTTCCTCCTCCCTCTCTGGATCAATTTAGGGTAGCAAGGCGATGTTATCTAAATGTAAAGTGATGCTGTAAAAAAGCTCTCAGAGGAGGTGTAAACAACTAGTGAGACCCAGAGCTGGATGCACAGAAGAACGGTAGAAGGAGGAGGGGGCATCTCCAAGATAGAGGAAGAAGCTGACACTGTATGAAATGCAAAATGAGAGCAAATGGTAGATTGGAACATTCTCACAATGGAAGACAAAGGAGGAACATGTTGAAAAGTAATACTTATAGAATTGTTGCCTTTCAATGAAGCCAGCCCAACCTTGCTGCTTTGATTAACACTTCTCTGATTAACAACAGATTAAATAAACCATTGAATGATTAAGACAATTAGAGTACTGCATTTTAAGACTGTGGATGTTGGATAATGGATGGATGGAAAAGTGTTGTTTAAAGTACACACTTAGATTTGTAAATGTGCTTCAGTCCGCTTCTACACGTCAGTCTGCATTTCTTTTAATGCTTGTGTGGTATTCGTAGGTCTTTCACTCAGCCAGTGTTTGTTTTGGAGGGGTTTTATTCAACACAATCACACATTTTTATCTTAGAATACTCAAAAAATGCCGATTACCAGCAATATAAAAACCATGTACAGTTAAAATTTGTCCTTGGTCTTTTTTAGATGAAATTGCTGAATTAAAGTCCTGCTTGTGTTTTGTTTATTTTTAATTCAAATAAAATTATTGGGGGAAAAAAGACACCTATTATGAACAAGATAACTTATTTGATCTTCATTTAGAGATTTAAGTCATTCGGTACCGTTAACGCAAGCAGAACACATTCAGGCCAGTCTGGATGACACCTTCAATATTTTGTCTTCTCCAGACCACAGAGTTACTGCCTGTGTCTTGCATACTCATATATTTCTTGCACTTGACACATGCTTACATGTCTCTCTCACGATCTTGGGTCCACACACTTAACAGCAGCTATTTTTGTTGCCATTGGCTACAGATTTTGGCTCTGTTGGTCAGGAGGATGGTGCACCAGAGTTCTGCTGCAGAGGCTCAGGGTCATGGAACATGCTGTCAATCCATTTGTGTAATCCATGATAATTTACTGAATGGAAAACTGAGATGAAAATCCTGAATCCCTTCTCACACTGGCATCCATGATGGTGGGGTCATTTCTTGACGAAAAAGACCCTTCAGGTTCATCTTTATTTATTTTTTTAAGTCCACAATATTCACGTGGCAGCATGTTCTGGTCCAAGAGCGAACTGCTGACATGTTGGTTCCAGAACTGGCTGCTGACAGGTTCGTCCTGTGGCTCCTCTCTGGTTTTAGAATTAGCGGTCGTTCAATCCCATGCACTTCTTCAAAGCCAGTGCAATTTTGAATTTACAGAAATGTGAGCATCACCTTCTGAAACTTCTTCTTTATCATTAAAAGCTTCTTTCTCTACCCAACTCAATTGCAAAGTCCTCTCGGCAGAGACTTTTTTGCCCATCTTGGTCAACTGTGATGAGGAACTGCACTGGCAAAGCTAATTTTGTATCCCACTCCAAAATTGGGGGTGTTTGATAAAAGGTAAACCACACACACATATACACACACACACACACACACACAGCGAAGGGCCATGTTGGGGGAATTAAGTTACAGAGGACCTACAATTTTTAGTTTTTTATTCGGCCCGGTCGAGGGAGTGCGTGGTTATTAATAATATGTTCTCATATGTTCTTCACAGAAAATGAACTGAGGCTAATGGATGCCACTCTGAAAAAAATAATTAAGTGTACAGTTTTTCTTTTGATAAAAATGAAATGATGCCACAGACCTGAACACCACGCGAAATCATGTTGGCCTTAAAGAATGAGGCATTTCAGAACACACACCTTTTCTAGACCAGTTACATAAGACCAGTTTGTAGAACAAAACTCCTCCATTTACCATTTACTCTAAAGTCGTCTATAGCAGCAGCAGCTCGGAGACTCATTTGCATGTGGTTTCTGTTAAATTAATAGGAAAACATTTCCACCATTACTGGTAGATTTCAGTGCTGACACATTTAGTTCTATCTAAGTTCTTCTCTAGAAAATTAGCATATTATGCCTGTTCTTAACAGAAAAGGGTTACAATTCCCTGTGAGGAGCCAGTACTAATTTTAGCACCACAAGCTAAAATAATTGGCACACGCATTTTCCACAAAGAGATTAATAATTACAGTTTTGTGGGAGCACATTATCATCTTCTTTTGTGTTGTCCTGTGGCAAAAGGATGAAAACACACCACTCACTACTGTTTTTTTTTTTAAACAAGTATAATAGACGCATCAAATTTCATCTTCTTGCTTGGTTGTATACATTTCATCAAAGTATACACACCATTTTAGTGCCTGATTGATTCATTCTGTGTACACAAATTTAGTTCCTCTTCATTGCTACCTGTTAGATATGTGGCGAGTTCTCACTTGGTTCTACTTATCTGACGCACACAGTCAGCCTTCGTCATTAATTTCATCAAAATTTTCAACAGGTTGAATAAATATTGAGTCCCTGTATTGTAAAATTGAGTCAGTGCTCACAGGATGACATTTATTCTGTGTTTTATTGGAACAGGAATAACTCTCTTCCCTATTGGTTGTGGTTATTTCCAAGGAATGCTTCATTCTGAAAAAAAAAAAAAAGATTCTGTTTAATTTCACAATAATTATAACCAGTTAAGCAAAGACGACAAGGATGGGTCTCTGTGTGGTTAATTAATGACAGCCTCAAAGCTAAATCCTGGACAAAAAATTTGGACAACCGGTACCGACAACTAACTTGTGTTTAACATTTGTTTGAAATAAATATATTTAAATATTTCTATTATTATGTCTTTTTTTCTTGACCACTATATACATTTTAGGGTCATGGGTTGGTGCTGGAGCCCAGCTGTATATGAGCAAAGACAGGATACACCTCAAATGAGTTAGCAGGTCATTGCAGGGCTGTATGTGAGCATTTGGGGGTTTGCTAGCTCACTCAAGAGCACCGGTACCTTGGCAGTGCTGTGAGGGTCTTGGCACCTTTCCCTGTGATGAGAAAACCTTCAGTGTTGTCCACACCTGGGGCTTGAACCAAGAATCCGCCGCTGAAGCCGCAACTCAGTAACCTATGGCTATCACTGCCCCTGATGAAAATATGTCAGACTGGATTAGCCAGATTTTAGAATTTGCCCATGTATGTTTAGTTTTTCATTTTAATTTTTTTTAAAAGCAAACAAAGCAAAGTTTTAAAAAAAACTGTCTAGAGAGGCTCCAATGTTAGCAATATCATTTAATGCAATGTAAAGTTGCAAATATCAAATGTTAATTGTTATTTTTTTATATTATTTATATTCATTACGGTAGTCATTATCAACATTGCATTTTATGTGTAGAGACCATTAAAGCAGCTTCACCTTAGCTGCACCATGACAGTGTTGGTGACAGTTGTATTTAAACCACTGTGATTCAGTAATCTAAGGATATTAATCAGAAATGCTAACAAACACACGGGGATAAAGAGAAATTAACCTAACATGAATGAACTTACAATAACGTGAGCTAAATAATAATAGGGCAGCATGTAGCTGCCATAGCTTTTGGAGTAATTTATATTGCAAATGAGCACAGTCAATATTTAAAATACTAACAGAAGTAAGACAAGAAAATGCTGTGGTTTTATCACTGACGATATGTATGATAGCATTTATGGGAGACAAAGTTGAGCAGAACATAATACTGTCATCCATCTACTAATACTGTCAGTCATCAGCTAGAACACAATGAAAAAAAGGAGGAGGAACGAGGACGTCAGTCATTTGATCTGCTATTTTTAATCCCACCTTCATTGTCATTATTTGAAAATGTAAATATATGTTGCCATTGTGGGTAAAATATAATGTTCCATTGTTTCAGTGTCCAGAGAAATTATGTCAATCCTTTTTAGATGTGATCAAAAAGATTATAAATGCCCAGTCAGGCTCAGACAAGAACATTAGACTGGAATATCAACCTGCATGGATTTAATCATCTCTGCAGGGGAAAGACAGAACATAACAGCTCTGCCCAACACACTGGCCTGCTGTAGTTTGTTCTGCATCTTCAGTGGACGTGCATTTATGCTGTAAGTGACTGTTTTACTTCTTCTCTCTCTCTTCTCTTCCTGCCATCACCATGTGACCCTGGCTCTGCTCAAGTTTCTTATTCCTGTTAATAAGGTATTTTCCCTCACCCTTTCCTCATTGCTTGTTCAGGTTCAAGCAACTCGAGGCAATCCTGATTGTAACTGACCAGGAGGGGCGCCACATCTGTCCCCTCCAGATGTGTCCCCCCCAAATGTGTTAGTACAACCTCAGTGTTGATTATATTTACCTTTTCTGACAATACATGTATTTATAATAGATGATGATAGGAATACTAGCTTTTGACACATTTAGACATGACACGGTCTCTTATATAATAAAGACGCCACCATCTCCATTTGTGGTTCATATTTTTACAAGAGAAATAATGTGAAATGAGAGTCCGTATTCTTTAAAATATAGACTTTAAATACACTGCAACCACCAAGGCAGATGCATGAATGCTGGTCCAAACTTCATCTGCAGGGAGGGGGAGGGGGTGGGGGCTAATCAAAAATCTAATCTTGTACTGCTGTCAGATTCCTTATTCTTATAATAAATTAATGTATAATTTGGATGCAAAAATGTGACTGTTGTTGTAAAAGACAGCATGAAGTCAAGAGTTTCTAAAATATTACTCCATTTGAAGGCATTTCTTCCCTAATGCTTATAATTGCAGCGCTTAGCTAATACACATATCATTCACTATAGTGCCTGTGTGTGTGTGTGTGTGTGTGTGTGTGTGTGTGCGTGTGTGTGTGTGTGTGTGTGTGTGTGTGTGTGTTATGAAAATAGTTTAATTGACATGAGCAAAAACGTCATGCTATAGATTATGAGGATAAAGCCAAAATTCCAAAAAGTATAACAAAGGACTGTTGATTATGTTTTCATGTTTTTTTCCCGCTTGTGTTCAGAACTCACTGTTTACCTGTGCTGCAGCCATTGTGTACCTAAAGTTTACTGCTTACTCCATGCTCAGCTCCAACTGCATCGCTAAATTTGAGCCTAGGGAAATATGCAGCACCTCTGCAATTAATAATCAGGAAACAAACCAGACAAAATCACTTCAACTGTGCGACATGTGTGTGTGTGTGTGTTTGAGCTTTTTAGCGGAGAGATGGATACCCTCAGCTAAAGCTAGTGCACATTGTTTGGAACTCGAGTGCGTGTTTCATGGAGACCCTTGTCCTTCATTCAGTTAGGACTTGTGATTGTTTCTTTTACCTTCTGCATGGACTAGTCCCTGATGCCCTCTTTCTTTATCCAAGTGGTGAAATTGGCTATAAAGACACTGTATCTACCTCAACACTTTCAGATTCTAGGTCCGAGCTCTTGTCTTCCTTGACTTGTTGAGCCAAGGAAGACACAAGAGAACTAGGGAACCAGACCTGGATGCAGGTTGTTGTCTGCTAAATTGGGTGGGAAAGCAGATTGCTGGGTTTTCAATCCACATTTCCTAATCCCTGTTTGTATTTAGTGTTTCCTTTCCAGATTGAGGATATTAAGTGCAGGAAGATAGCCAAGGCAAGGAAATCATTGAATGGGTTGCCAGCACTGCTAACTCGTGGCCTGGGAGGCTCCCTCCATTCCAAAAAGAAATATTACATTAACTTGATTTTGTGGCCTGGAGTCAACTTTAGCAAGATAACTCCATATTTAATACTTATGAGATGACGAGGGAAGAAAGTTAATGAAGTCTCCTGCCCTGTCTCCTTTTCTCTGATGTCTGCACAAGCAGCAAATGAAAGTGAGTCCAGAGATTTAGGCTATTATTAAATCTCTCAGGTATTAAATAAATAAATGAATTAAAAAATCCTCCTGGGTAGCTCCCTGAATTGTTGTACAAATTAATCCCCTTCCCCAATTTTATAATTTGCCTCCAGCTCCCCTTTCAGAATTCTTTTTTCCCTCATTTTTTTTCAATTATTTCTCCCTCCTTTTCTAATTTATAGTCAACACTGGAAATCGAAATGGTGATGGAAGTAGAGAGGAGAAGACTGGACTGAATGAGTTATTAATTGCTCTGATGTGAATTAGATGGACACCCCCTCCACCCCCCCAGTCTCCAATCACATTTCAATTAGTAAAAGCCAGCCAGGCTTTGCCTCAAGATGTGCTTGTGTGATGTTTGGCCTGTCAGTCAGCGCCGCTTCAGACCTTGTGCAACGTGTCACTAGTTTCCTCTTTCTGTGGTTTTCTTACTTTAGTTTCTGACTTTCTTGCACTGCTTCGTTGCCCACTTTCCTCCCTCACATGCCATGTTTCATTCATTTATTCAGCTCTCCTTCGATAGCATGGGCTGCGTTGAAAACAAGCGATACGTAAGAGAGTCTGATCTGCGGAGAGTTTTACCCCCATCTGAGGCCGTCCATGTCATGCATTGTGAACTGTCATCCTTCAGCACATTTTAAATGAGATTGGGACAGTCATTTTCTATTAAGGCATGTGTGTTTTCATCATAGCCTGCTGCAGGATCACTCCAGGCATTTATTTTTTTACATCCTCTATTTAAAAGTGTCACCCTAGAAAATCGCATGTTCAGTCTGTAGCGGAGAAGCGGAGGGTTGTCGGTTCAAGCCCTGGTGCAACCAAAATTTGGAAGGTGTTCTGGTAGCAGGTAAGAGAGGTAGTGGAGGTGTCAGAACACCTTCAGAGCTCTGCCAAGGTACCCTTGAGCAGGATTCTATACCCCAAAGTGCTCAAATAGGGCCTTGTGATGGGCTGGCGACTCATTCAGGGTGTACCCTGCTTTCACCTGTAAGCAGCTAAGATACCATAACCCTGAAAGGTGGAAGAGCAGTCAAGAAAACACAACAAAAAGGAAAACAATATTTTTAAAATGCATCTCTAATGTGTCTATAAAGGTAGAATAGGGGGACCGCTGCTATAGGCCGAGGTTGCTGGCGTCCAGAAACATGACCACCTGACACCCATTAACAGCCTCCTCTCCTCTCCTCTCAACTCCTAAGCCTCACCTTTCCCCTCCTCTCCTCTCCTCCTCTCCTCTCCTCCTCTCTCTCCTCTCCTCTCCTCTCCTCTCCTCTCCTCTCCTCTCCCCTCCCCTCTCCTCTCCTCTCCTCTCCTCCTCTCCTCTCCTCTCCTCTCCTCTCCTCTCCCTTCCCCTGCCCTACTCTCCTCCTCACCTAGTAGATCAGCGATGATGTCATGAACATATTTTCTTGTGTAGTTTTTCTGCTCCCCCCCCCCCCCCGCTCTCTGTATCTATCTACGGGTATCGTCACCTTTATAGATGTATGCTGACCTTTGACCCTGCTGACCAAATAAACTCTTATACCAGCAGCTTGTTATAATTAATGTACTTGCATGATCTCTGCCTCTCCTCCCCTCTCCTCTCCTCCCCTCTCCTCTCCTCTCCTTCCTCTCCTCTCCTCTCCTCTCCTCTCCTCTCCTCTCCTCTCCTCTCCTCCTCTCCTCTCCCTCTCCTCTCCTCTCCTCTCCTCTCCTCTCCTCTCCTCTCCTCTCCTCTCCTCTCCCTTCCCCTGCCCTACTCTCCTCCTCACCTAGTAGATCAGCGATGATGTCATGAACATATTTTCTTGTGTAGTTTTTCTGCTCCCCCCCCCCCCCCCTCTCTGTATCTATCTACGGGTATCGTCACCTTTATAGATGTATGCTGACCTTTGACCCTGCTGACCAAATAAACTCTTATACCAGCAGCTTGTTATAATTAATGTACTTGCATGATCTCTGCCTCTCCTCCCCTCTCCTCTCCTCTCCTCTCCTCTCCTCTCCTCTCCTCTCCTCTCCTCTCCTCTCCTCTCTCTCCTCTCCTCTCCTCTCCTCTCTCTCTCTCTCTCTACCCAGCCCCCCCATCAGCAGGAGGGTCCCCCTACATGAGCCTGGTCCTGCTCAAGGTTTCTTCCTGTTAAAGGGGAGTTTTTCCTTGCCACTGTTGCTTGTTGAGGATCAGTGCCTAGAGACAATTTTGATTGTAACAGACACTACATAAATAAACATTGATTGATATCTAAACAAATACATGATATATGAAAAATTAATAAAAAGAGCATAAGCAAAAAGGGTGCCTGAAACTCTGCTATGCATCTATACTGTTCAGTGTTAGCTGAAGAACTCGCTAATTAGTAGTACTAATTAAAAGTCAGCCGAGCCACCAAACAGCTACAACGAAATGTTTTTTTGCTGCTGCTTTGACAAACCTTTTATTACAGTGCAATTGAGTCCCATAAGGTACTTTTTCCATGCCTGTATATCCACAGTAGCTGCCAGTATAGCTGATAATATTATGCCTACAGAGAATGGAATGCAAAGGTGTGTTTAATTAAAAGTTAAGAAAGAAGAATGAGTCATTTAAGAGCGCGGCAAAGTGCTTCAGCAAAGATGATATCTTTTACTTCCTGCCACCAATTGAGACAGAGTTACCCTAGTTCCCGGCCATAAACAAGTATGAATACATAGCGTCATAGAAATTCTATTGAGGTTTTAGTTGTTGTTTGTTTGATTTTAACGATTGCCAAAACTACAACAATAAAATAACTCTTTGGAGAATGGGCTGGGTGGTGAATAAATCCATATTTTTATTGACTACAGTTCCAAAAAGAAGTCTCAACCGTGCATCTGGACCCAGAAGGGCTGAAAATGCACAGGAAACAGAATGTTGTAACTGCTTGTTCTGAGCTACAGACCCTGTCAACTTATTGTAAATAGGCTTGTTAATCAAAATTGACTGCAAATTGGAAAATTTATGATTTGAGTGTTCCTGAGGAATATTGTCAGTTTACTTCCAAAAACAACTATCCATTTTTACCTCTGATGGGAATAAAGATTGAGAACATATACATATGAGTATGCAAACCATGTAATGACGGGAGAAAATATTCATATTAGACATGGGTGGCACTTTTTTATTAACATCTTAGAGAAAAAGGGTGGCTGTGGTATTGATTTTTCAGGGTTTATTGTTAATCGTGGAAGTGTCATGGTCCTGGGTTTGCTGCGTATCCACTGCCTTGGTTTTGTTCTCTCTGCTCCATTTTCTTTTTCTCCCTCTGTTGCTCTCATCAGGCACACCTGGGCAGGAAACTGGTGGGCACACCTGAGTCAGCTGTGGCCATTTACCAATAATTTACTATAAAAGGCCAGGCGTGGCTACTTGCCAGCACCAGATGATTCCATGTGGTGTGGTTTTGCTAGCACTCACACCTTTGTATTTGTCATATGACAGTTGTACTGCTCATCTCCTGTTAATTCTCCTTTATCACTGCTTCCTTGAGAGAGACAGTTACCTGGCCTTGCAGCTGTTGAGTTTTCTTTTCCTTGCCCCTGGAGTTTACAGCACTTTTTGTTTGCCTTTTACCATTCTTGTCTTTGGTCTTTCTGCTGAGTTTTTAATAAACTGACTTTTACAGACTTAAACACATGGATCTTTCTTCTCTCATTCTGGGCTCGGCCTCCGGTGGACCGTCCGTTAAAGAAAGAGCCGTCATCCAAGTTATTCACGTGTTCAGGGACAATGGAAATGTCAATAGTTCAGTGAGTTTCCATCAAACATTTGACTAACCAGAGAAAAACCCAAATAATTGTAAAGACTGTGATAGGGATGCTGCTATTATAAAAGACAATAGAATAATACAATAATTGCTGATTTCTTCAATCTTGGTTGCAAACTGGCACACAACTGCGTCATGTTTTGCAGCAAAGCAAAGAAAAAAACAATTGTCGTACAAATGTTGTAAATCATTGTTCGAAGAAGACGGGTAATAGTGACAGATGCCTCCAAATGTGAGGGCGGCCTTTGTCTGTTTTCCGTCCACATTTCTTTTTTGTAGATCTCTCACTTTATTATTTCATCTTCCTACACACTTCCTTTTTTGAATAATTCATCTGCTTTTCCTCCTAAGATGTACAATCCAGAGTGACTAAGACTCTATGACAGAGCTGACAGCACTCACAGAAAATGTCTCTGCATGTTCTCTGAACACAAGGTAATTTTTTCATCTCTGCCAACATTTGGTGTAATGCTGTTTCCTATTAAGTCTCTGAAGATGGTTTGGAGGGCCCTAAAAGCATTTTAACATATATATATATATATATATATACTATATCTTCTCTAATGGTGCCTCATTTAAAAAATGTGTCACAGGTTTTGGAGTGCAGCTGCTGCCGGATTACCTGCAGAGCTTAATGTTGCCAGAGGTTTGAAATGAGCTCAATTCAGAGTTAAGAGTTAAGAATGAATGCTGGTTCAGTTTTAAGGATATGAGATCATTGATGCATTTTCTAAAGTTGGCAGTATAGTTACAGGACAGAAAGGTCGCAGCAAAAGCCAAATGTCTGGAGTTAAGAAATAGATTATTTCTGCTGCACTGCCTATACTGTCACCGTCTAAAGTTTCATATGATTTCTGCTCTGAGTATTGCTGCGTCATTTAGAATTTCATCTTTGCAAGCTTGCTTTGCTCAGCTTCTCTCCAGCGAGGTCACTATAGCGGCTGCGGCTGCATCCAGAGGAAGCATACATTTCTGACATGCAGTTATCACAGGAGACACTGCTGCACTGTTATGTTTTCACAAATCTGACAGAAGAAGACAAATCATTGTTCTTGTTGGTGTTTATCAGAGCCATTCAAGTTTATATAAGACAACAGACATTCAAGATTTTAAATTTTAAAAGTTTAACTCTGTAGCTAGAAAAACCTTAACTGAAATCAATTTTGAAAAGTTAGATTAACATTTTATAATATTTTTCTGCTGAGTTTGTGCTAAAGTCCTTGTATAATTGAAAAAGTCAGTTCTGCTTTAACAATATATTAACAAGACTAAGCTATTAACATTTTTAAAATAGCTCATCACACATAAGGGGAACAAAAGGTGCATTCTTACTCCCAACTCATTTAATAATTATGCTCTATAGGACTATATTGTCAGAGCACCTGCACCTTTGGTGATTGGTGATGGTATTTCACAGGGTTGATGTACATACAGTATTTGGGTAAATTATATAATTAAATTCCTCAGTACACTAAATAAAAGGTGTGATACATTAGCTAAAGGGGTCACTTGAAAATTAAATGAAAAAACAGATTTGAATGCAATTTGTCTTTCACACATGCAGGAAACTATGATACCTGCTGATTTTACTTTTGGTTTGTGTATTTTTGTTTATGTAGTTAGCTTTGTCACTTCAAAATTGAAAATTTAAATATTTGCACAATCATATGATTTGTGTTAATGTAACAAATAACAGTAGGTGGAATTTATATAGTGGCTTTGTGTAGCTGCAGTGAAACAAATTACAAGACATATGGAGTCACTGATTAAATTAAACATGAAACCTTAAAAGATCTGCCTTTTTTATTCAAAAGAAAAGCCAAATCTAAGGGCTATCAAAGTGTTTGATAATGTCAAATATTAATGTGACTGACTGAGTTGTAGCAGAAGAGAAACCAAATCTGAGAAGCAGGTTCTTAAACCACTTCTACAAACACTTTTATCTCAACAAGGTGTGGAAAAGCTCTGATTGACTTCATAGATGTCCCCTGTGGAACACCAAACACACCGCCCAGCTTAAGGAAGCAAAAATGTGAGGAGGAACGAGAAAAGCCTGAGTCTATCTTCTTTTGGCCGAGTGGCTCTGCTCTGCTCTCCTCTCTCCTGCTCTTCTTTCTTTATTAAAAAGAAACACATGTAGTGTCGGAGCACCCAAGTATGAAATTCAATTCTCATCCCCCAAACAGTGTTTTTATTAAAGCCGTTACTATCACGGTTAGCAGACGGGCCTGGCCAGCTCAACTCTACTCGGCTGTGAGCAGACGTACTGTACAAACTGGGAGGGGGAGTTGGGAGGAGGACAAACGATGGAGAACGACTGAGAGAAAGAGAGGGAGGACACAGAGTGTGAACAAGGCATCAAAGGATTGAGACAGTCTGCAGCAAGACGACAGAGGGGCTTAATTTCCCTGAAAGGCAGCTCAGCCTCTTACGCAATTTAACCAGGACGTGCTTGACTTGAGCTTGGGTTAGCACCCCAGCATGGCCCAGTGCACTGAATCAATTCCACATTGGACACACAGAGAATTACTCCTCAGACCTGTTTGCATTGTGTGTATTATTTTCCATTACTGTAATGGGCTTGTATGTGATAAAGACATTAATAGTTGTAGACTCATCAGGAGAGGAAATGTTCTCAGAATGTTTTGTTGGCTAATATGGTTACAAGGATCAGGAATGTAAAATTTTGCATTTGTTTAGGCCACATTTACAGTTATTCATATTAGGAAAACTCTGAAATCCTTGAGAAGATGGTAATGACTGAGTTCCAGCATTGGAACCGTTTTCTCTGCCGATGACATGATTGTATTTATCCCTGAAACCTAAGGAGACAGACCAGTTAATGTAGCTCCAGACCTGTCTTAAAGACAAAGTCTTGAATGACCTAAAATTTCTTAATTCAGGAGAAAATTAGGTCATAGTGTTTGTCCTCATCTTTTCGGGGATAGATTAGATTACATTATTACCCCAGATGGTATCTCTTTAGCCTCAAATCTCTTTGTGGCATCTTGGAGTAACTTTTGAGCTTGAGATCTATCCTTTAATTCGCATATAAAAACTCTAGAAGTGCCTTTTTTATTTGAGAAACACTGCACAGATTAAGAAAATCTTGACACAGCATTCCACTTCCAGGCTGGACTACTGTAATTCATTATTATCAGGATGTCCAAAAAAGGTATTTGAGAAGTGTCCAGTTGATCCAAAATGCTGCAGCTAGAGTTGTGAGAGATATTGACAAAAAAGATCCCATTGCTCTTGTGCTGGCTTCTCTGTATTTGTACCCATCAAGAATGTTTTTTTTTGTTTTTTTTTAATTTTTCTTCTGACCTACAAAGTCCTGAGAGGCCAAGCTCCATCCTAACCGGTGAAGCTCATCACACCTTTAATCCCATCAGACCACTCCATTCTCAGAATGCTGGTTTACTTGTGGGTCACAAAATCTCTAAGTAGAACGGGCGGCTGAGCATTTAGCTACCCCTGTTCCCGTGCTGTGGAACCAGCTCTCTGTCCCAGTATGAGAGGCTAACTCCTCTGCTTTTAAGACTAGATTTGAAACCTTCCTCTTTGTGATTGTAGTCAGTAATTCTTTATTTACAGTCATTTTTCCAGTCAAACCAATTATCATATTTAAAATGGGGACATCCAATTTTTGCGGGTATCATCAGAGCTACGGTTCTGTAGGCTGAGGCTGTCGGAGTCCAGAAATATGATCACCTGACATCACCCTGCTAGTTAATGACTGCAGCTCCTCTCCTCTCCTCTCCTCTCCTCCACTTCTCATGTTGTAGGTCGGTGATGATGTCATTAACACATTTTCTTGTGTAATTTTTGATGCTTCCCTTCCCCTTCCTCTGTATCTCTGTATCCATCTACAGGTGTTACCAACTCCCATAGCTGCACACTGACCTGCCAACCTTTGACCACTGACATGCTCGGCTCTAGCATTAATTGCTCAGTGTAATTAATGTTTACGCATGATATGCAGTATGTCCATTCCATTTCCATGTCCAATTTCTTTATCTTTTACCGACCCCCTTTTCCTCCTGATCTACCCAACAGGAGGGTACATATGAGGGTCCTTGTGAGCCTGGTCCTGCTTAAGGTTTCTTCCTGTTAAAAGAGGAGTTTTCTCTCACCACTGCTGCTTCTTGGGCTCAGGCCCTTGGTTTCTATATAAAGATTAATTCAATTGAATTATGATTGTGTACATATGTACATATTGGTGGTTGTATGAATGAAGTATGCCTGTTACATATTTAACATGTGACAATTACAAATGGAGCATGATTTTCTTTACATTTTACGTTCATTGTACAATGAAATTAGAACGACGGGTGGACGTTCAGTTTGAGCCACTGGAGCTTCCCAAACTGACACTTTTATAATCAGTATCTTAAGGTACTGTCACTGGCCATTTTCAGGGGTCAGACATACACAGAATTTGGGAAACCAGGCAAAAACAGGTCCGAAACTACATTTGTGATCTCAATAACAAAAGAAAGTGGCCATAAATGGATGAACTACCTGCACATTTTGCACATCTCATTATGTTTAACACCGGTTTAGTCCAGTTTTCCATAGATAGATAGATAGATAGATAGATAGATAGATAGATAGATAGATATGCGTGTGTGTCTATATACATATGTGAACATATAATTGTAGGTCCTCTGTACCTTTACTCCTCCAGCATGGCCCTGCTCTGTGTGTGTGGGTGGTGTGTGTATAATACACACACACACACACAACACACACACACACACATACACATACATACATACATACATACATACATACAGTACATACATACGTGTGTGTTTGTGTGTCTTCTGTAAAACATCACTTACAGTTATTTTAATCAATGAAACCTATGTTTTAACCTTGGCCTGAATTTAGAGACAGAACTCCAAACACTCTGTTGCTGTTAGATACTTCTGATAAGAGTGTCTGTCTTCTCCTTGCCAACAGTAAATACAGAGTTTGGGTCATTTGACCCTGTCATTGCCTCAGGGAAAACAGCACATCTTAGCTAAACTATTCTGACAGGCCTGCCCTTTTTACAGATGAGGAAGATGAAGAAGGGAAGGAAGAATGGAGTGCTGACATGGTGGAGGAGGAGTCGGGTCACGGCAGAACAATGCGAGCAAGTAAGGAGGGAGCAAACGAGGACAGGGATGATGGAACATGAAAAGATGATAGGGACACGGAGGGAAGATGAATATGTAGAGGACTGAAAGGAAAGCCCATTGGATGACTGATGTAGTGGGAGAGCAGGTCATTGGCTAGCCACATTGAAACTTTGCTGCATATGTGGCTGACTGACATATAGGCTTGCTGGTTGATTTTGATGGGCAGCTATGTTGCAACCTGACAGGATGCCTGACTGGCGCAAAACTGCTTGAAATCTCTGTGTCTGGCTGGTTGCCAGTGTGGGCATTTCTGAATTAGTTTGTGTCTGGTGGATTATGTTCAGCAAACACTGCCCTTAAAATAAAGTTTGTCCTGTTGTTTTTCACCACATGATGTGTCTAAACCACAGACATACATGCTTGATTGCACAATTTGGTCGCATCATAATTTGGTTAACATGCCACAATCACAGGGTAATTGTGGTTACGGTCATGATTCAAAAATGTGCTGGAAGAATTCCGCTCTTCTCTACTCATTGTTAGAACAGAAAGAAAGCATGGAGTAGACAGCAAGTACCTGCTTAGCAGAACAATTCCATTGAAAAGCTTTTGCAGCATGTAACTTACCTAATGCAGCGTTGGTTCATGCTTAAACAAAGAAGGTGCTTTTCAAATCTACAACTAACTCCACCTTGTCGTGATGGCCCAAACAGGACAATAGGAGCAGTCATCTAATCTTCTGTTTTCCATTAATACAGTGTTGCTAAGTTTGTCAGTGTTCCAAATTCACTTTGCCTTAAGTATAATATCTGAAATGCAAAGCACACCACATCTAAAGAGGCACCTCTGGAGCATCTAAACATTTTTGACTGAAACCTGCCTTCTTAAATCAGCATCATGCTTATGTAAGAGTGGTGACCCAAGGAAGCAGACTGTCCTTGTCTCTCTTTTTTTTTAGTTTTTGTCATTTGTCTCCTGATATATGACTTCTAGGGATCAGAACTTGAAACTTCACAACAAAGATCACTAAAGGTGAGGCGGGCTTCTCTGAAAATGCAGCTAAGTCAATTTTGTGCTTAAGCTCTGTAAATGCCTCCTGTGGCTCTCTGTATTGTAGTCATATTTTTGCAAGGGTATTTCCATTCCTTAAGCTAATGAAAAGTAGCTGAGAGGAAATAGTATACAATATGTTAAAAACTAATAATATTCAAAAACTAAGAAGCCCAAGAGCAGAAATGCTGTCATCTTGTCAAAATGCCTAAGAACATCAAAGATAAATATAAAATGTTTCAACAGCTGATTCCTCCAGTGAAGCACTAGGATCTTGGTTGGCTCTCTTCATATGTGCTCACTGTACTTATTCAAAGGCTGTAGGCTTTAATTGGTCCTCTAGGGGCTACATTTCATTATTCAACTTCTTAAATAAGTAATATTATCTTGTCCATGCAGGCCAGCAAGGTAAATGGACCACCTGAAATGTGCCAGAATCTGAAAATTATTGAAAAACATTTTTGGTGATTGATAGTGACTTTTTGATGCACTTAAATTTACCTTAACTCTAATTATCTATTTCAGGTGCATACCTTATTGATGTGCCACAAATGGCTTTCATATGAATTGAATAGCTGTAATGTCTGAATGCAGTGTTGGGGAAGCTTCTTTACAGGTAAAGCTGAGTCTGTAGCGCATTTTGGGCTGAGAAGCGGAGGGTTCTCAATTCACAACCAGGTGTGGATAAAGTTCTGGTATCAGCAGATAGTGCCAGGAGACCGTTCCAGGACTTCTGAGGTACTGGATGCTGACATAAGCCCCTGCGATGAGCTGGTGATGCATTCAGGGGTCTACACACATGCAGATGGGATAGGCTACACTACAGCGACCTCCCAGAAACCAGGAAGTGTAATAGTACAGGTAAAAATAGTAGCTTTAGCAATTCATTATATGTTTTTTTACTTGTATCACCATGTTTTGTGTATTAAACAAAATAGTGTAATATATAGATTTTTAAAAAAACAGTATAAATATGCCTCTCAAAGCTTTCTGTGTCAACAGTTTGTTTGTTCGCTATAGACATATTGGGTATTCTATCGATGTGGGGTAATAAGAGACATATTCTAGATTGGCGTGTCTTGAACAACAATGTTGACAACCAACCACATTGGGAGGTTCAGAGGTGCTAGCCTTAGATGTAAGGGCAGAATTGACCTTTGACATGACACATGAGCAGTTCCCAAACTCAGACAGCCACTAAAAACATAATTTACCAAGAGAAACTGCTCACATGCTGCACTGGCAGGGACACTAGTGTTAAACACAGTAATGGTAAAGTAACATTTTTATTTATATATTTAATAACATATGTGTGTATTTAAAAAAACAAAAAAACAAATCCTGTTTTGGACTTATATTTTAATTTGTAAATTCAAGTAGTTCAATTACAAAAATATCCCAAAATGCAGTTAAATACTCGACACAGCACCAGGTATGAATGGAGTTTACCTACCAGCAATTTACAACAAATTTAACCTCATCTATATAGTTCAAATACATGTCGTTTAAGTCGGACCAACATTTTCTAAATGTACATGCTGCATCAGTTGTGTGACGTCTAAGATGATTAGTTTTACCACAAAAAAGTGTGTATGACTTCTCTAGTAGTCTGTCACATGTTATGTAAGTCTCTATAGGGTATATGAGCTGTTGGCTGATCTTCAGTCTAGATTGTGTTACATGAAGAAAGATTCATTAAGGCAATGAACATGTTTTTTCTTCCAACCCATGACTTGCTTTCTCCATTAACAGCTAAAGCAGCAGAAGATAAAAGATTCCCTACTTTCTAATTTTAAACCTTTATTTATGTAATTTTCTTGTCCTCAATCTTCTTTTTTTTCAACCCCTGCTACTAAATACACAGTACTAAAGAACACTTTTCATTCAGAGTCTTCAGTAGTATTTCTCACTCAGAATTTCACACATTTTGTTTTTCCTCGTGATATTTTAAGCATTTGACCTGACTTGCTGTGTGGCTCAAATTCTCCCAACCTTCTGTGACATCCTTCATTTATTCTTGACAAAGTGAAGAGTAGCAGTGGGTATTTCCCTTATGGCAAGATGGAGAATCTGTGAATAACACCAGAGAAATGTTGAGCTTGAGGGTGAAAGAAGTAGATGGATACACAGTGACATGAGGACATTACCAAAATGATGTCCTCTGACATGTTTTCCCCATTGACATTTGTGGTTAAAAGAATTATGAAAATGTGCTTTTGCGGTGTGTTAATGATGATCTACAAAAACAAAAAAATAACTGTAAGAATTGTACATTTATTTTATCATTATCCAGCTACCCAAAAGAGCAGGACAGGTAATAAAGAATGTATTGTATTCGGACGAGTTTTACACAGCAGAAGCCAACGACTCATACAGGAGGAAAAGTTATTAGGGCTTAAACATTGGGACTCACAATAGTGTCTTGTGTAAAGGAGATAAAAAAATAAATGCCAGCAAAGTCATGTTGGCCCTATTTTGTAAAAAGGATGGATTTTAAAGTAAAGTTACACAAGTGTAATCCTCTTAGCATGACCAGGTTGTTAGCCTCCCAGGCACCAGCCTGAGGACTGCTCCATTGCCATGGGCAGGGTTTAATCAGTGTCTGCAATCCAGTTGTAATACAGTGACAGAATTACAACAGGATGTGTGGTAACTTTGTATTATAAATATTAAGGTGAAGACATATGGAAAATAAATTTTAGTTTAGATAGAAACTGTTTGATTTCAATCCTTTCTATTGTCAAAGGCTGCAGTTCGAGGGCATATACGGTGGTAACAGGCAAAAACAGAAACACTCTGAGGTTTATTTTCATAAATCACTTAATAAATCACCCATAAACACTTAATGACCAAAAAGGGAGAGCGAGTGCAAAGTGCAGTTCAGCTTAAAAAGAAATCTACTTTTCTCAACTGCCTTCCCCTTGTTTTGCCTGTTTCGTTTCATTTAGTGTGAATGTCGTAAATCAAACTTTCAAAGGAGAGAACTTCTCCTGTTAGAGGTGTCCAAACCAATGTCATCAAAGGGCCCACTGGTTCTAATGCAAACTAGATCCATTTGCACACCTTCAGTCATAGAAAACCTATTTCACTGAATAAAGTAAAAGCCTGTTTTGTGACACTTGAAAATGTATAGACAAGGAGCGTTTTAGAGAATTGCGTGAGTGTTTGTTGTAATTGTTTCTGGGCAACGTTGGATCTGCAGGATTTTTATGGCCACTGGTTTCCTTGATTTGGTCATGTCATGAGCAAAGCTCTGGACCTGCCTGTCAGTGCTAAAGTGCTCCGTCTCCACTGCCTCCGATCCAGCTCCAGGAAAATGCCAGGTTGAGTTTTCAGCCTGAGTGCATGGGATGTGCACGGTGCAACCATCAATGTCAGCGGTGTACAGTACCTGAAGCAGCCCACTCAAAATGCTGACAGGTTGGAGAGATGTGAGATGAGAGGTGGAATCAAACAGCAGTCTAGCCAGTCAGTTGGCAAACAGTAAGGGTATAGCTTATACATACTCCGAAATTAACTGTTGAGGTTGTTTTATCAATACTCTTCAATTGTTTTAAATTTCACTTTTAAATGCAGATAAAAATCTGATCTCATTATATGCGGTAGGGCATCCTGTCCTTCACCATGGACAAGATAATAATTGCTGTTCTGGCATGCTATATAGCACATACCATTTTGCCGTATTCCAGTACAGCACAAAGTAAGTCTGGAAGACAGGGTGTCTGTCTGTGAACTACGATCATGACCAGAAATCGCCCCTTTTCTTTAGCTTCTAAATTTGATCTCTCTTCCAACCAGTGAGGGACAGTAATGCTTCGTTTTAAATGACTTCATTCATTAAAAACTCCCTTTAGCAGGAAGAACCCGAGCAGGGCAAGGCTCATCTGCAGGGACCCTCCTGTTGTAAGGGAGGGGTAGATTAGAACAGTGTCAGGTTTGACAGCTTTCTCTTGCTTTATTGGTATCTCTTAATGTTGGTTCATGGTTGTATGTATTCTTCTCCATTCTTTGTAGGTCACCGTTTGATGTGGTGAAAACCTTTTGTATAGTTTTGTGTTTCTCTCTCTCTTTCTTCATGTCTTTGTGTATCTACGTATCTATGATGACATCATAGTTGCACACTGGCTTGCTGACCGGTCCAAATGACATGCACAGTTTTTGTTCTATATATCCAGTATAACTAAGGTATATATATCTTATATATCTTACGGCCTATCTACTCCTCCTTTGCCTGGCTGGTCATCAGCACGAGGGTCCAACAACAGGAACCTGGTCCTGTTCAAGGGACTGTTCCTCCCTGGTTCTTGTTCAGGGGTCAGGTCCTGGGTTTTGGTGAAGCCTGGAGACAGTTTTGAATGTAACAGACATAGAAAAATAAATTTAAATTGAGATGAAGCTAAATACATCAATAATTTGATCAGCTAATCCGCTGCTGAGGATAGAACAGTATGTAGATGTCAAGGCAAGCTGGTGTTGTGGTTGGCCAGAATAACCCACTACCCCTCATATATCTCTATTACAATAAGGATTTTTGGTTTCGTGTATCTGATGGCCTGATGATGATGCCCTTAAAGGCATTTTTGCCTCTCAATTTTCATCTAAGCTTTTCACATTTGTGCTCATTTCTACTTCCTGTAAAAAACAACAAATTTCAATTTAAACTTCATAAATTAAATTCCATTCCAGCCACCATGATCAACACTTCATATTAATTGAAAAATAAACACAACATGTTAAAATTGACAATCAGTAAAGAAAAAAATACTTTATCGATTCTTAAAACTAGCATGTAATTGAAGTTTTACATATTCCCACCAGTCAGTGCTTCATTTTAAAACTGGCTGTGACCACAGCGTGGAACATTAAAGCATAAACCAAGACCAGTGCTGCATTTCATCACCACGGCAACTATGCAGATAGATCGGTTATGTTGTAACATTCTGTTCTGATTTGATCAGTCTCATTGAGATATATGTTTTGAGATTGTACTGATGCTTGGGTTTTTTTTGTTTGTTTGTTTTTGCTTGTTATGTTTTTCTTTGCATATTTTCCATTCTATATCCTCTTAATTTCTCTTTTTTCATTCCAAACTTCCCCTGAAACAATAATAATAAGCTTAGCAATGCAGCCTGCTTATATTCCAGAAGGAACAGAGTCCAACAGCTCAACACCAACAGATAATCCTCTGCAAATCCAGCTTTTCCCATCTAGAGCCGCTCTCTTTTACACCATAGAGACCCACAAATTGATAAAGGTGGAAGTTGAAATGTTGAAAGACTTTTTTTTTTAATGTGTGGAAAAGGTGGAACTTTTTTTTGGCGATGACATTATTTTCATCCACCCTTTAAACCAAAACAGAAAGGCCAAATTCTAAGCTGTAACTCAGCTGCAATCCCCTTGTGCCAACCCCATCACCAAACACATAGAAAGTGGATGAGTGAGAGCTCTAAAACTCACAGAAACAGACAGAAAGCACAAACGCAAGTGGCACAGGGATGCTGGAAACAGCGCGACTTGGCGCCGGTCCCTAACCTCCCGACACTGTCCTCTTGTTTTGGCTTTGCATCAGCTATTGTGTTTCTTTCTCTGAACAATATTAACTGCTCTTCAAAGCTGGAGCCATTGCCTGGCACCATCATACACCAGGGAACATTCAAAAATGTGCCCGAACACCCTTCTGTGTCAACTTAAAGACTTCTTTTTTCTGAAAGGAAGATGGCAACGGAGCCTCATTACTACTTCCATCCAAATTCACCATCCCAGTGTAAATTAAATAGAGCTGCAGCATAAAAGGCTTTTAAGTACGGTTGTCGTATGCAGGAGGCAGAATTGCAGCATTGTTGTGGTAGGTTGAAAATGAAGGTTTTATCACTGTCTTGATTTTTACTTGAATGTTGACCACCTGCAGTAAGTTAATATGGTTTGGCCTGTCCCTTATATGATCTTTCCTATAGGTTCTTCATGCCGTCATGTTCTATATTTGTTGCAAACTATAATAATTTAACTGTGATGGCAGCTGTGGCAGCCTTAATAAGTGGCGACATTGCAGTGTTTTTGTAGCTTGTTTTTACAGAAGCTGCTATTTTCTGGTTTTAGTGCTTTCTTATCTTTTTTTGTCAACAGCCGTAACTTTAATGTTTATATTCTATCACAAACCTGTCCTTTCTTTAATATGAAGTTAAAACTCATGACTTATTATCATTATGATTAATTAAAGAGTATGACACAATCATGCTCGAGCCTATTTTGTGTTTCACCTGACAGCCTTGTAGTCCATGCTAAACACCTCTAAATTATTGCTAAATGGATCAGAGAAATGTGATGATGAAGAGAAAGGTGTGATGTTTGGGATTCATCAATCATCTCACAGAGCAGAGCAATGAAAATAAAACACCAAACTGTTAAATTAAAATGTGTGACAGAGGAGCTCAGTGGGCAACAGTGAAACACTAAAGTGTTCAGCATAACAATAGTGCCCTTTTCAACAATAAAATAATCAAAAAGAATTTCAGACTTGATGTTTCTGAGTTGTGAAAGTTTCTGCGTTTAAATGCGTAATAAAGCATCTACATGATGCTAAAACCTGATCATCTCAGTTATTACATCATCCTGTTCCAAGCACGTGTATTTCTGTTTAGGTCATAGCAACATGCCGCTTGTGCCTGTCAATCAAGTCCCCATTAGTGCCTACTTGGCTGGCAGCTTGTAGGTCTGTAGATGTAGGTAGAAGATGGCAGCACTTTCCTTTTCAATATTCTTATTTTTATCCAATCTGTGCACCAGGGTGAGTGTGCCCAACAATGCTAAAGACACAACAGCGTGCAGGTCAATGCACTGAATTGCAGCCGTCACCTATATTCCACGAGTGGAGCCAGACAGACACATACAGTACATAGACATGATTATGTGCACCTCCTCTTTCCTTCCTTTCTCCAGAGGCTCATTTATCCTTCTCTCCTGTGCTTTCATATCTCACTTCATCCACTTCACTGCTTCCATGTAGCCTGACTATTTCCGAAGAATTCTTTCTTTCTTACTTACAAAATAAACCACGGAGTAAGCTGAGATGGTCGGACAAAGCTTGATGTAAAATCCCGAGAAAAAAATAACACAAAACCAGCAATTCAATTTTAATTAAACTACATCTCAGTGGTCAAGGTAAATTGTTGATGAATTTTACCACGTATGTGTGTGTTGCCTTCAGGCTCCCTTTCAGCTGCAGCTGGACTTGGAAGGAACAGATAATAATTTCTATTAATCAGCTTTTAAATCCATTTGTGTCCTGAGGTTAACACCAGATATTCAGTCAATGGTTTAATTTGGAATTTGTATTGACCGGCTTGCTTCTGAGCTATATCTATATCTATGTCAGGAATGCACTGTGGCATTTTGTGTATAAATTGAGGGCAAGGCTGCCATCTGCAGCATTGTTCCCACATCATCATCTCCTCTGTGCTTGCATCAGACTCATTTCCCCTGCAGAGTCACACACAAATACGCTTGTTTTATTCAGTGTTACGGCAAAAGATTAAGCGGTTAAGCAGCACGCTCAGAAATCCAGGAATGGCAACTCAAATCCAGCTACTTATTGTGCTACATTTTTAAAGTGATTCTTTAAATATTTGCCTTCAAATTCTATTCAGTGAGTTAACTTTTAATTAAAACTATTTAGTTGCCATTATACAGTTTAATTGCGCAACACATTTTTAAGATCAGAGGTCAGATGGGAGAGAGAGAGAGAGAAAGAGAGTTATTTATCCAATTGTGTTCATGCCTGTTGCTTACTGTTATGTTGCTATAGCAACATCTAGTTAGGCAGTACATTTTTCCATAAGGTTTTCTTAAGACTTAGCCCCAATTAAGTCAGCCCACACAAATTTAGAAGGCCAGAGAGGAAGCAGAAAAGCTTATCTCCCTAGATGACTTTTTTCACATCAAGTTTTGCATTTGTCTGAAAAGAGAATCAACGTGCAACGTGAGCCATTTAAATAGGGGCAAAAATCTGAAATGCCTGTGCGTGTGTGTGTGTGTGTGTGTGTGTGTAGGACACAAAATTCTCATGAAACATGTCACCTTTTTTATTCATCACATTAAAAGACTAAATATTACATTTAAAATATGAGAACATTTACATCTTGTTTATACTTCTGGGTGTCTAATACTATGAGGAGAGTGAAACGCCATCTATCAGACATCATTAAATGGAGCTTGGTGGAAACGCTATGATAATATTACAGCACTCTTTGTATATTTGGGGTAAATGATGTGTCCAGAGGGGGTTTTGTCTCCTTCAGCCTTGTAAGAAATTATAAAGGTGCCAGTATGCTCATAGAATTTTACACTGTCCTCTTCATATATGCCAGTTATATAATATAATAATCATATAAGTCTGTTATATGCTGTATCTTCTGGAAAACAAGTAAAGATTGCCTGCATACTGAATCCAGTTCATTCATCTATCACATTGTGCTTGAAATTGTATTTTTGTATACGAGAATCATAAAAAAGTGTCAAGGAAAAGGATGATACAAGTTTCAGCCTTACTTCTAGATAATTTGTTGCTTTTATTAGTGAAAAGAGAATGTAATTACACCTAAATTACCTTTAATTATTAAAAGAAGCATTTCGTTAAATACAATCTGCTGTAAATCTCCACTGACAGCATTGACGCCACGGCTATTTCATGTTCTGTTAATCTTTGTGGTTACTATTGGCAACAGCTATGACGTAACCCGTATTCCCAGAAGTAGTTGAATGTGGGTTTTAGCCCATTTATTATTGTTGTCATTAAAAATAACTTCAAAGAAGTGAGAGGGTTTGCTTAAGTTTAAAGTTGTATATTAGACAAAAATAAATGCAACCTCTGCGGTTAGACTGTGACCTTCTGTTAATTGGAATATTGGGAGAAAACCTCATGAAAACACTGTTGTGTTCATGAGGGCTCCTTCTTTATCTCAGGATCGTTAATAAAAGGGTTTTATACATTTCTTTATCGTGTTTATTTAAAAAACAACCCTGGAAGGATACACACCTGTAAATTACACGTGTGGCTCTATTTTCGGTTCTAAATAGCTTGGCTTTGATTCTTCAAGCCATAAAATGTGTTCCCAAGCCTAGATTGTCAGATTATTCATAATGTCACTTTCAAATGGGCAAAGTACACTTTATAAAAATGCATGTTTTTAATTTAGCTCCATGAGAGTCACATGACTTCCTCTTGATAAAAAATCCCATTCATCAGTGTGGTTACTGGTGGCAGAAAACACAAAAGGTTTGTTGTTCAGTGGAGGAAACTTTGACACTTTTTGACACTGAGGATTTGTTAGCTTCCATAATGGTGTTTAGACATATGGATTTTGTTGTCAGAGTTGCATTGGAAAGATGTGTTGCAAGAGTGTCAGAACAAATAACAATAACTCCTGAGGGTTTTTGCTGGCCCAGAGATGGAGTTACATCTTTGGTGCAAGTGTTTTTATACCTTCATGAATGTAGAGGCAAAGCCCATCTTCTATTGATCTGCTGCCCATCGGTGTGTCACGATGCTTGAGATAAAGGTGAGCTGAACTTTCCAATCATGGTAGCTGAGTGTGGCGTGCCATTGCTCATCAGTGGTGCTTTAGATATTTGTTATTGCTGTGAACGTGTTCATGTTCTCTCAACTCAACCAATTTTTATACCTTTGCTGCTCCAAAGATTTGCAACATAATGATTAGAATTGTACTTATTTTATTCGAGTTATA
The DNA here is from genome assembly GCF_003711565.1 of Takifugu flavidus. Taxonomy (NCBI): domain Eukaryota; kingdom Metazoa; phylum Chordata; class Actinopteri; order Tetraodontiformes; family Tetraodontidae; genus Takifugu; species Takifugu flavidus. Next base: position 3,927,301 of record NC_079527.1, on the reverse strand, counting down.
TTATTTTAAAAATAATTTTGAAGATTGTCTCTATATATTCTTTAAATGTCAGAATTTGTGATTACATAAACCTAAACGAGCTAGTAGCACAAATCAAACTACAGTTTACACATTGTCTAGCTAATGTGGCTCTACACAATTAGTTATACAATATTTTGTATTTTAAAATAATCTAAAAGTGACCCGTCATGGGCTGATGCATAGCTGATGCTAGTGTCGATTCTGACCAAGCTGTCCTATATAGCAATTTGGTATACACTAAATACAAACACTGATGAAGGTTTTAGGTATCTTTACATTATACTTGACCATACAATGTCAACCCACACACACACACACACACACACACACACACACACACACACACACACGGGAAGATTCTTAAGATCTCTTTTCAGTTTGGTACCATCTTTCCTGTACACACACCAGCACCACATCCCGTGTATACTGATGACTTTAAGACTACAGGAAATCACATTTTGTCAAGGATGGAGATCCAGTCAGTTGCCATGGTCACGTTAAGAGTTAATAGTAAGTCTATTTTACTTATTTTATTTAAAACACTCACTTGATAATGATTAGCTACATTTATAGAGCCAACAAATGGCTGGATGGAATTTCTATACTTTTTCATTGACGGGGGGGGGTGGGGGGTGTTAGTGACTGTCGACTGGAGCTGCACTCTCGTGTTCCTTTTCCCCAGAGCAAGAGTCAGATAAATGGACGACACACATTAAACAGCTTTAAGCCACTCAGCACCAGAGAAAGAGCGGTTCATGTAAATGACGTGTGTGGCAAAAAGAAAAGACAAGTGGGAGAAACAAAACAAAACACAAAGGACGAAGAAAAATGAGAAGCTTAATCTGAGTTACAACAGTAGGGTTCCTTTCTTCCTGTACCTCATCCTTGCAGCTCCATCAGACACCAGAAGTTAAGCACCAGCCATGTAGTTTCCTTTTTTCTTCAGCCACGTTTCGCCCATTGTAATTCCTCTCATGGCATTAGAGAAGTAGAAGGTTTGGATGCGGAGATTCAGCCAATTGCTATCAAAATCTGATCATAAAATCTTAAATAAACTGAAGTGATGAATATACTGCCTATATTCACTCACTCTTCTTTGTAAACAACATTAAATTTCTGATTTGGCAAAAGGAAATAACGTCAATCGAGCCTAGTTTAGTATATAATATACTTAGTATTTAGTATATTACACTAGATATATTTAACCCAGCATCACACAGAATGTCTCTCTGTCATCCGTCTGTCCGTCCGTCCGTCTGTCTGTCTGTCTTGGAGCTTTCTAAAGGGTCTGGGTCTCCAGACAATCTTGAATATAACAGATGCTATTTAATAAAGTTTTGAATTGAAATAATTCTGCATATGAGCTGATACTATATAAGTAAAACTGGCTTGTAGAAAAGCCAATTAACAAGCAACGAGCAGTCCCGTTTGCCCAAGGACACTGTAAATTGTCGAGAAGGAACACCGTCAGCGGGAAGCAGCAGTTTTGGACATATTTCTAATAGTATTACACTTTAGCCATCGTATGCACATTTCTTTCAAAGCTTCTGATAAAAAAGCTTTTTGCCACAACCTTTCGCTTGTAAAGCTGCAATGACAGACGTGGGTGTTCACCTCGCTGTGTGCACGAGCACCATCTCTCTGAAAGGTTCAAGCAGGCACAACAACAGTCCTCCATCTCTTTCTTGGTGCTCTGTACAACCCCCCACCCCACCATTGGTGCAGTGGTAATTGGGTATGACACGGGATCAACAGGGAGAGAGAGAGACCGCATTTGAATGCGCAAAATGTCGTCTTCCTACTTCTCTCTTCTAACCTGATGCCTCCCAACTCTCAGGCTGTGCACACTGCTGTTACCGTGGCAACATCTTCATGACTGCATCCTCTACTCTACCGTGCCTTTTCTTTCATTAAGATTGGCCTCTGGTGTCCAAATGTGTGTGTGTGTGTGTGATGTGCACAGCAGCAAAGTCTTCTAAACCTGAATCTGTGTGTGTGTGTGTGTTCCATCCCAATTACCAGAGCCTCACTACAGATCTGAGAGCTGTAAATCGGGGGAAATTACTCAAAGCTGAGAAAATGAAGCTAATTCAGACAAACGTGTGACTTTAAATCAATTACAGACATCATTATAAAGTCTGGTCGATCTGATTTAAAAGTAACATAACTGCTGAGGACTCCAAATATTTTCAGAGGCTAAAAATGTCATCCTTTATTTATGCTGTGTGGGTGTAGTTGTACTGTGTGTTACGATACTGGGAAACTTCTTTTTTTTTTTACCTTGAATCTCCTTCATCTCAACTTTCTCCTTTCCAGCTCCAGCCTGGGGACAGAAATCTTCCTCTCTGCCTTGTACATTATTGCCATTTTTCTTCCCATTTGATAAATTGCTCAAAGACACGACTCGAGACTGTTTCCATGGGATGTTTGACATGAAATTTTGCATTTTATAATACTGAGCATTGATTCAATTGATGTAGTGGCTTGCTGATGCTATTAGCAATTAGCTCATCTTCAACAATGCAAAATCAAATGTTGGATGACTGGAATATAACAGAATTGGTGGATGTCAGCATCTGATTCTGCTTCCAAAAAGAATAGAGACAAGCAAATATACAGTAAAAAGCACATTTATTCATCTTATGTTATTTAAAGAGCAAAATGATGAGCAAAAAAATAAATTAAATGTTTATTCTCACCTCAGGTCTGGATAATGACCCAAGGATCTGGTTTAACATCAGATTGGTTTTGCTGTCTGTGTATCTTGTCAAATGAACTTGTAAACAACTTAAAACAATGCAACCCTGATCTAGATTTTTAAAAAAACAACTGAATTTGAATAACTAAATAAATTCAGGCAGTACATAACATCTTAGATGGCCGATATTATCTATATTTAACAACACACATCTTTACACAGTCTTCACTTCACCACTTTCTTTCAAATATTTGGACGGTCTCCTGTCATACAGGGAGTGCTTTTTTAATCCTTTCCATCCCATTCAAGCCAGATGCATAGATGTTGTTCAAAAGTCAAATTCAGAAAATGAATAAAAATCCCTGAAAAAATACAAGTGAAAATTCAAAGGACTTAGTGCTAATTTTGTAAAAGTCTCATGTTGCCTCAGACAATAACACACACGCATTATATTTCGTTCCAAAACGTTCATGACACAGAACATCTGAGGTCCTGTAATCAATGCAATCTGGGATAAATATGATGATAACAAACCTTAAAAGCCAAGACATGCTAAAAACACATCAACTCTCCCTTATCTCTCAGGAACGCAGCAGGTGCCGCTCTTCCTGCCAAACTGAAAGCTGTTGTCAGATGACAGCTTTAACCTTTTCTTCCTCTCTTCATCTTTGGTTGATCAGCAGGTTCTAGTGGAAAAAAGACAAGAGGGAATTAGTCAGGCTGCACTCTGGCCACATCCTCTAACCTTTAAGATGCTTTTTAGGTGAACACCTTGCACTTTCACAGATCGAATTGACCATTAAAGTAAAGCTGCGTCTTATAATGGCAGCCTTTGAAAATTAAACGAAATAGGTGCTGACTTTTGTTGTTCCATTCCAATATCACTACTCAGGAGCCTTGTCACGTAGCAAACAAAAATGTAAGGTTGTCTATCGCATAGTACTTGCCAAGCCTTTAAAATTCTAGTCTAGTTTATAAATAACAGAAAAAAAAGAGTTTGAAGTGTGGCAGAAATACTCAAAAATCCACACTGCCTAGTACAACTGTCTTTTGATTTTAAAGTATCAAATGATGACCTGCAGTTTGGGTTTTTTTCTATTGAAGGCACAAAAAAGAAATCTTTGGGAAAAAAAAAAAAGTTTGGGTGAGAATGTGAAAGAATACGGCTTGATATATATCTCTTATAGGCACCATAACCTTGTACTGTAGAGGTACTACCGGTAAATAAAATTACTTTCTGCTCTACCAATAAGAGAGATGAGGTGAAAGATCAACCACTGGAGTTTAATTCTCTGTTCTTGTCTTTTGCAAGGTTTTGTGTACGTCTGAGAAAGGATCAGTCTGCTTTTATGCTCCACCATGAACTGCTGCTCATTACTTTTTGACTAAAAATCTTAATGCTGAATGAGACACTTTTTAGTCAAGTTTGTTTAACCTCCCAGTTTGAAATTGGCTGTTAACGCCTACTCCTGTAACCTTGGAGAATAACCTCTAGTGATCAATAAAAGCGTGGCGATATGCATTAGATGGATAGTCTCAACAAAAGACCATACGTTCTAGAGAATGAGACAATGCTCATGTGTGGCTAATGCCAGATTATTGGCTTAATATGTCAGGATCAATAACCGCTCTGAAAACTTATTAGTCTTTACTTCTGCTTTGCCAGAGCTACAGAATATCTAAGGAGAAGGGCTCTAGCTATCATCAAAAGGCGATTTGACCCTGAGTATTTCATCTTCCCCACAGAATCGCAGGACTATGAAAACACATTCAACATTTTCGGAATATTATTTCATTTGAAAAGATGCTGAAACATGCCTCGTCATATGCAGTCTTTTAATCATTGGTCCTATTACCCATCAATACCTCGAGAGGAATTTCCAGAATGAAAAGTCCCACGCTGATGAAAATAAAAATTTGACTTTATGGTCAATATGGTATTTTCTATGTGCTTATTATGCGTGAAGTTAGTAGTTAAAGTCATGGTTTACGATTTGTGTCATATTTCTGCAGTTTATCCACCTAATGTGATGCAATCAATCGGCGGCAACTTAAAGATGAGCAGAACATGCCATTTTTATGACCGATTTATATAATTGGCTCTTAATCATCCTCCTTTGATTCAAACATGCCAGAATTACTCCAACCTCAAAATGCAGTATAGGCTGTATTAAAACTGTTGTCTTGACAAGAGAGACTAAAAGCATGTCTAATGAGAACTAGCTTCAAATTGAGGAAGTGTCAAGTCTCTAAAACTGAATTTTCAACTAACATTCAACTGTGAAATGATTAAAGTTAAGCACGAGCGACGTCGGAGATATCTCCAGCATGTTCACCATTGCTTTCTCCTGACAACTAGCTGGGAACAGAGTTCATTCAGTGTCATTGTGCTTGTGCTATGGCACCCTATCTATTTCCCATAAGGCTTGTTTAAATCCTTCTGCACCAGTGCGCTACTATATCATTTATCTGTAACAGTTTTATCTGGGCGAAGTCGGACTGTCGAGTGGCTGAATGCTGTAGACACAACACCCCTGCTCTCTAAATGACATCAAACACAATCCACTTGATTTCAGAGTACTAGTGGCCAAGCATTATTGTCAGTTGACAGCAAATGACTGATTCTTGCCCCTAAAATCAGGACAGCAGCCATCTTTCCTGACTAATTTGTTATAGAAATATATGCATTTGTTGAGAAGTGTGACTTTTGAAGGTCTTTCTTTCTCCCTCACTACTCCATTCTCTCTTTTTTGTCCACAGCTTTCCAGAAGACAGAAGAATCTCCATCGGAGAGTTTGTAGAATAGCTCCTTGTAGATATTAGTTTAATTGTGAGTATACTTTTCACATTTAGGAGCAGGGAGCTATTTGGAGCAGTTACTTTGGTCATGTTTAATCACTTATCATTGTGTTATTCTTTGTGGTTTAGCTTTGGGAATGCATCTTTAGTTTGTTTGATATTTAGTATTGTGTAAGTTAATTTGGGGTATTTGACCATGCTTTTATTTTGAAGGTACTGGGTAGCTGGCGTGCACTGGGTGAGATTACATATATGGGTAGGCAGACACAGGTCAGTCAGGCACCTGGGAGGGTTTACGTTTTTTTTTTCCTCTTTCACTTCCATTTAAATTATATTGTTATGTCCAAGACCAGAGAGAGAGAGAGAAAATAAATCAGTTTCTTCAGAGTCCAGGGTAGGAACTGAGTGCGCAAACACAAAGGAGATGCAAGCCTTGCATCCAAACAAGAGAAGGTGGGGAGACAGATGGATTGAGTGACAGGAGAACACAAAAGAGAGGGCTGTATAAAGTGGACTGTTTCAGTAATGTTGTGGCTGTTACAATGTAACAAAAGCTGCCTAAAAGCCCCACTGTTGTCGTCTCTTATCCCAGCTGGTGGTCGTGGTTGTACAAAACCTCTTGAGGAATGAAGGTGACAAAATGCCAGAACAGTGGTGTGGACTTTGTTTAGGGAAGAGAAAAACTCCACAAACATATCAATCAGTTTATACAGCCAAAATGGCTTTCTGCAAAGCACAATACAGGAAAGCATTGATTTCTTTTTTTTTTGAAAGATTCAGAAAATGCAGAAAGAAGTCGTAGGGGGTCTGGTGGTGCGGGTCAACTTCCTGGTGAACTGCCCACAAAGGTCAGGTGCAATAAGTGAAGGGGAAAAATACACTGAGGCTTATGTGGGACACCAATAACACAAAAATAATAACGGTTACCAGGGTTACAAATACTGGGGCTGAACAAAAGTCCCAAGAAATGCAAAATCGAAAAGACAAAGTGAGTAAGAAAATTATGAAGATAGAGAATGAAGCCTCAAATGTGATAACGTTTTCATTTAAAGATTTACTGATTTTGCCCTTGTGTTGTTTTACAGGGGAAAAGCAATAGCAAGAAAAATTGGCAAACTCAATACATAAACATAGAAAGTCATTTTGGTTTCTCTGGGGCAGGGGGTGTTAAATGGCCAGATTAAAAGAATACACACAGGAGACAATACAAGACAGACAAACAAGAGAGGAAGAGCAGCACATAATGACACTTGCTGGTGACTGGTTGTGATTGGCTGTACAATGATCAATACTGCTCTGAAAAAGAGGCTACACTGATGGCTTATGACTTAGGGCAAACAGGCCAGCAGTTTGAAAATAAAATCAATAGGTCCGACATTGCATCAAGGGAAAAAAAAATGAAGGAGGCTGTTGGGAAAATAAAGAGAATGCTTTAGGAGAGAAGCAGGATAAAACAAGAGAGACAAAGAGACTGGAGTATGCACAGAGGCAGGGAAAGAACCAGATGAAAGATGCCTCGTACAGAGAAGACAAGCAAAAAAAAAAAGAAAAGACGGAGATGAAGGTTTCGCAAGAGAGAGATTCGGAATAAAAGCAGCTACATCAAAACAAACGGATGAACCAGGAATCAAACCAAATAATAAAAAATGCATTTGTCTTCAAAATCTGAGATTTGAGGTCTGATATTTAATTAATTAACATTGTGGCTAAAAGAAAGTCACTGATCTACGTAAAGATAAATAAAAATGTCATTTCTAATGCTTGTAAAGCCGTGCTTGGATGTACGGTGACCTGCCATCTGAGGTGCCTGTTATGACTTTTTGGCTGTAGCTTTAGCTTTACAACTCTGGCTGATAACTGTCTTTAGTGTTGAAGTCACTTTCAATGAGGTGAACTGATTATTTTAATAGTTTTAAATCATTTAAAAAAACAAAAACAATTCAATCAAACCTATCAGAACCATAGATTCATTTCAGGGACAAAAAGAAAACAACCTGTTGCCTGAACATTGTATAAATTGGGAACATTTTCTTGGGTGGCGTTATTGAGAGCAGAAATCATTAGAATATATTTCATAATAATACGTGTGACAGTGTATCCAAGGCAGTTTTCTCTGTCACCTGGACTGTATTTCTTCTCTTTGAAGACGTTTCGCCTTCTATCCAGAAGGCTTCTTCAGTTCTAAACTCGCTGGGGAGAGAGCTTGAAAATATAGCCCCTGGGACCACTGCCATGCTAATGATCTGGGTGGTCACCTGAGAGCCGTTGGTCGGGTCGGGTCCAGGTCTCCTGGAATGGTGTGAATGTTTGTTTTGTTGTTGGTAGGAGTGGAGGACTGCATTGTATGTGGGTGATAGGAAGTGCCTCAGCCCACCACCTCTGTTTAAGGATGGTTTTTCCAATTTGACATGGATAGCTTCCTTGACCCCCCTCTCAAACCAGCGGTCTTCTCTGGCCAGTACCCGTACTTGGCTGCCCTCGAAGGAGTGCCCACTCTCCTTTAGGTGTAAGTGGACTGCTGAATCCTGACCCGAAGAGGTGGCACGTCTGTGTTGTGCCATTCTTCTGTGGAGAGGTTGTTTGGTTTGTTTGGAGACCTGGTGACTCACCACCAAGTGAGCCAGCAGACAAAGGGGAGACACCTCAACCGAAACTAGGTGAACGACCCTACCAACGACTCTCAGGTGACCACTCAGATCATTAACATGCCAGTGGTCCACAGGGGCTATATTTCCAAGCTCTGTCCCCAGCGAGTTCAGAACTGAAGAAGACTTCTGGATAGAAGGCGAAAGGTCTTCAAAGAGAAGAAACCCAGTCCAGTTGACATAGAAAACTACCTTGGATCCGATGACCTGGATGACTGAGAATCTACACAGATGTGTGACAGTGTAAAAAATCAGTCTGTCAGTCTGTCACAGTCCTTTCTAATCACCTCTATCGTGCTCCTGTGTCTTCCATGTGCTCCTCAGCCCAATCTGGCGCACCTGTTTGGATCTCGGCTCTTTAAACCCCCTGCCTGGCACTCACTCTTTGCCAGATTGTCTATGTGCTTATGTCCAACTCTCCTGTGTTAGTCTTCGGATTGTTTATTGGTTTTGACCGTGCCTCTTCTCAACCTGCCTGTCCTGGTAAACTGCTTATTCTTCTGTCTCACCAAGTCTTTGCCTGCTCCTTGTCTGTTCCCCTTTGCCTGACTTCTTCTCGTCCTGGAACGAGTTCTTTTCTGAAGATTATCAACCTGTGGAATTATTTCCTGGATTTTCTTTTTTTTTGACGCTGTTCGTTGATGAACTGAGACTGTTTATTGATAAAATTCGATCACTGGCAAAGTTCTTCCGTTTTGTTCATTGCATCTGGGTCCTGCTTCTGTCCATGATGGTGTGATTGTAGGCTTCCATCATAAATGTGTGCAACTACTGTACATGCAAGCACGTGTTGATGATTTTGTGTTGTGATAAACTTTCTCTGTAGAATGCCAAATAACTTGCAAAACCAATATAAAAATCATGCTCATTAATACACATAATCAAAAATTAAATGCCAAAGTCGGGGGTGCGGTGGGGTGTGGAAATATCTGCTCCTTGGCAAATCATCAATATAAAAAGTTCTGCACTTTAAAAGATGATAAGAAACCAGAGCAAGAGCCCAATTAAAGCATCCTAAATTTTTTTAGAAGGCTAGAAAGTAGCGCTACGAATGTTTCATCTAAGGCTTTCCTTTCCAAGAAAAAATGAATACAGAAAACGCCCATGAGGAAACTCTTAATTAGGCTTAGTTTAAAAACTTGCAGACAGTGTGTAACATTCATAAATACATAGCAGTAGTGGAATAAACAAAGAATTGCATTGATAAACTAAGAACTGAAATAATTTGTGAAAAGTTTTATATTATGTATGGTCCGTTGCAGGTCAGAAAAGTAGTAAAAGCTCTCTAATGATCTACTTTATTTCAAGGGGATGCCATCGTTTCTCTTTCTGCCATATATGCTATAAGGTCTCTTAACTTTACTCTACCAAGCACTTCGTAGTATTGGCCCAGCTTTCAAACTGTCCCAATACTTCTGCAACGCTTTCCTTTTTTCCCAACATTTTTCCCTATCAGAACTCTGTAAAGATTCTGACAATCATCTGTCCACATATGCTTCTTTCTTCTGACATTACATTTACTCATCTCAATCAGTTTCTTCCCATCTTCTCAATACTTAAGTTGCATACTGATGTGATTTACAACCTGTTATGTTCAGCATCCTTATCAGCAGTTGTGGTTATTTCTGGACATTTTACATGAGGTTCTATTTAGTTTATTTTTATTATTATTAATGGTGAGTAGTGGACGTGTGCTGCTGTGATCATGGCTTCATTCTGATCAATAACAAAAAAAACAAAGGTGAAAAAACTGAAGAAAAAAAAATCAATAGGACTGTAGGTATTATTCTGCTGTGAGTCACTGGCTTTCTCAAAGTGCAATTACTCAGCAAGCAGATACAGAAGTGTTATCAGTACACCGGTCTTGTCAATAGGGATTTTTCTTTTTTTAGAATAAATGTATTAAAACCTGAAACTGTTTTCTCTCTCTCTAACCTGTTATCTTCTTTTAAGATAGCCACAGTGAATCGTGCTTACAGGCTTAGAAAGCCTTAGGAACAGCACACAAGCTGATATCGTTGACTAAAGAAGTCTTTCTATGATAGAACAAAGAAATGAACAGTAAAATCACATGACAAACATTACAATAACAAATGTACAAGTACTATTAACAAAGCGAAAATGGAAAATTAACTTTGGAATTCCTTGCTGCAGTCATCATCAAGTGATTGCTGCCTAAAACTTTGTCTACGTTTCATATGCTTTTTTTTTTTTTAAATCTGTTTTTAAGCCAGACTGCAAGGAAATTATACCAGTTGGGAATGAATTTTTTTAAATCTTATTGTTTTAAGTCTCTATATTCACTAATTTATTAATCCATGCTCACAAATATCTTTGCCTTAACACAGCATTTATAATCTTTAAAGTCCTTTTGATGGGAAGTGACAAGCTATCAGTCGATCCTCCTACACAGTACTGTGAAGACCCGAATCTTAGAATGGCAGGACTGTCAATGAACAAATAGGCCATCAATCCAAATGAATAGCCAAACAAGACCGAGGTGGAATTAAAGGTGCAAATTAATGCCCCTCACTGAGGAGACGGACAGTCAATCATAATGCACGGGGTAATTTCAGGCAATGCCTGACAAATCTGACATCTCATTTACAAGTCCTCCTACCCTTTGTACCCTAATTTTCTTAACCGCTAGAAAGGGCTGTTCATTTACGTGAGGCTTTGTCCACTGGTGTGCTTGGCAGGGGGCCAAACAAAATAGGGAGTCAATTAAATACAATTGGGAAAATGTGAAGGGCAGTTAAATAATTGCAATTTATAAAGGCTTTAATACATACTCAGGAAGACATTCTCACCTACACAATTTCTGTTGTAGACATTTTCCTTTTTCCTGTACTTCAAAAACGTGTCTTGTATTGGAGTATTTGATCCAAGTTGCTGTATCTTTCAATTAGGTACTACAAATGTGCTCACGTTGTGCTTTGTGGAGATATTTTCACAAGGGGAAAAACTTTCAGGAAAAGTATATCACCATTTATTTGCCATAAAAATATGGTGTGCTTATTGAACCTAAGAAGCTTGTAAGAGTAACGAAGGAAAGTGAGGAATGTCGAAATTGGTGAAATTACATTTCCAGTCTTGTGTTATGGCCTTCTATGTGTCATAGATTGTTACAAATGTTTTGTCTCTTAGCTCCTCCACCAAATTTATATATATATACACTGCTCAAAAAAATTAGAGGAACACTTCGAAAACACATCAGATCTAAACGGGGGGAAAAATGATCTTGAATATCTTTCCTGATTAAAAGTAGGTGATGTATTAGTAACAAAATGATGCCACATAATTTGACAGAAATGAAAATGATCACCCTATAGAGGGGGGAAATCAAAGACGCCCCAAAAATGAAAGTGAAAAAATGATGCAGCAGACTGGTCCATTTTGCCAAAAAGTCATTGTAGCAACTCAAAATGATTCTCAGTCGTTAGTGTGGCCCCCACCTGCTTGTAGTCATGCCTGACAACGTCGGGACTCGCTCCTAATGAGACAACGAATGGTGTCCTGGGGGATCTCCTCCCAGATCTGGACCAGGGCATCACTGAGCTCCTGGACAGTTTGAGGATTAACCTGGTGGCGCAAGATGGACCTAAACACAATGTCCCAGAGGTGTTCTATTGGGTTTAGGTCAGGTGAATGTGGGGGCCTTCCTTCATCCTAGTCACATGAGGTCGGGCATTGTCGTGGACCAGGAGGAACCCAGGTCCCACTGCACCAGCGTTGGTTCATTATCTAACCTGTAGAGGTCTGTGCGTCCTTCCAGGGATATGCCTCCCCAGACCATCACTGACCCACCACCAAACCGGTCATGCTGAATGATGTTGCAGGCAGCATAACGTTCTCCACAGCATCTCCAGACCCTTTCACGTCTGTCGCATGTGCTCAGGTTGAACCTGCTCTCCTCGGTGAAGAGCACAGGGTGCCAGTGGCATAGTTGCCAATTCTGGTGGTCTATGGCAAATGCCAATCAAGCTCTACGGTTCCGGGCAGTCAGCACAGGGCCCACTACAGGACGTCGGGCCCTCAGGCCACCCTCATGGAGCCTGTTTCTCATTGTTTGGTCAGAAACATTCACACCAGTGGCCTGCTGGAGGTCATTATGTGGGGCTCTGGCAGTGCTCATCCTGTTCCACCTTGCACAAAGGAGCAGATACTGATCCTGCTGAGGGTTTAAGGACCTTCTACGGCCCCGTCCAGCTCTACTGGAGTAACTACCTGTCTCCTGGAATCTCCTCCATGCTCTTGAGACTGTGCTGGGAGACACAGCAAACCTTCTTGCAACGGCACGTATTGATGTGCCATCCTGGAGGAGTTGGACTACTTGTGCATCCTCTGTAGCGACCAGGTACCGCACCATGCTATCAACACAGATGTTGATCCAAGCCAAATGAATAACTACAGCAGTAGAAAGTCAATCAGTAAAAAATCAGCCAAAAGAGAAGAGGAGGGAAAAAAAGTATCAGTGGCCTCAACCTGGAAAGCCATTCCTGTTTTGGGGGCCGTCTCATTGTTGCCCCTCTGATGCACCTGTTCTTGATTTCATTAACAACAAAGCAGCAGAAACTGATTAACAACCCCCTCTGCTACTTAACTGACCAGAGTATATATATATATATATATATATATATGTGTGTGTGTGTGTGTGTGTGTGTGTGTGTGTGTGTGTGTGTGTGTATATATATATATATATGAATTGAAATGCTTAGATTGACTCTTTTAGTAGGTGAGGTATAAAACAAATAATATCGGTGGCTCAGAGCAAAGAACAGAACTCACTCTCTCAAATTTCTCCTGAAGATTTGACTGCGGAGTCCCATATCTAAAGCGCATTGTACCCTTTGATTTTGGAGGAACTCCTGGGTATCAGACCAAACAACTATTAAGCCTTACTAAGTGCAACCTTTTAGAAGGCTTATCTTGCAGACATTCAGATCTTGCCCATGTTGTAGTCTCCGAATCGTCTGTGATTAGAAATGCTCTTTCAACCATCGTCCCAGTTTTATTTCAATCAGATTAACTCATTTTTTGCCTTTTTTCTCTAAATTGAGACATTTCTCTCTTGTGTCTCTTTTCAAAACCTTTACTTTCTAAAATCACCCTTTCAATATTTTTCTGTCCATCACCTTCTCTTTTCTCCTCCACAGTGTGACCTGATCACTGGCCAGTGATCATCATCAGAGCAGATAATCGTTCCCAATGGCTTTGATGTCTCTGCGGGCAGTATAGACACTGTATGTGTGTTGTGTATGTATTGGCATCTAAGTGTGGAGATAAATGACTCAAAAAATCCCACTGAATGTGTGGACAGTGTTTGTGGTACATGCTGCAGCGCTCATATCAAACCCAACCCCCAGAGGATAATGACTGGAGGTTGTCAGCTCTGTCTCTGTGAGCTCAGTGGGATCCTCCTCTCATTTGCCATCAAACACACATGTACACGAGCCCGCATGAAAACTGTGCTCTGAACCAGCAGGAAAATGTCAGTGGTATAGAGGCCTTGCCCACTGACCTGCTGTGACACTGATCAAAACACATCAGAGTTGCTTTTTGAGACAAAACAAGATCTGGAATGAATTCAGTCCCAGTAAAGACCTATTCCACTCTGGAATGAAAAGTTCCTATGTACAGATGTTTGCTTTATAATGTCTAGCATTTAGTTGTTGGGTTTTCGAATGTCTGTGTAGATTCTCAATAATCCAGATCATAGTTATCCAAGATAGTTTTCTGTGTCAACTGGACTTTTTTCTTCTCTTTTGAACACGTTTCACCTTCTAACTGAAGTTCAGTTCTGCAGAACTGAAGAAGCCTTCTGGATAGAAGGCAAAACGTCTTCAAAAGAGAAGAAAAAAGTCCAGTTGACACAGAAAATTACCTTGGATGGGTTTTCTAATCATACTTTTTTTAACATGTTCTTTCTCCTCTCCCTCTTTCTTCCACATTAAAAAGTAGCCTACAAGGTCAGAGATATTATACACAAATTTTGCAAATATTCAATGTATAATGGTACAGAAAGTGCCAAAAGAAGAGTGTGAGCTACTTCCCATGTTTTGTGTCATATTTTGCACAATGATACTTTATCTACATTAACACATGTTAATGTCTGGGACAAAATTAACAGTAACAAATTTAGCCTCTGCAAAATGGTGGGACTTGCAAACATTTTTACAACCAGTGGAAAAATAAACAGACTTTTAGATGGTCTTTTGAATTGAAGAGTATGAAGTAACAAAGATAACCCACAGGGGGCACCTTTATGTACATGTCAAAGCAGCTAGCAAAGAGCAGCATGTGGTACATGTTGTCTGATGATGATGGTGAAGAACACCTTCAAATGAGCAACGGACAACATTGTGCAACATTCTGTCTTCTACACATCTTACGCTTCTTCAGCTCCCAGTTTCTTTTTAACTCTATGAGTCTGTAATTTAAAACTGCTGAAGATATACACCATTTAGAGCACATGCCTGAATCCAAGTAAGTAAAAGTTTCTGTCTATCTACATATCCGCCCATCCATCATTGTGACTTTGACCACTATGACCTTTTGCACATAAATCTCAACCCTACAACTAAACCTTTATTCTTATTTTGCTTACATTCTTTCAGCAGTGGTGTTGTAACATCATTGAAGACCTTAAGGTAAATTGAGGATAATTATGCATATTAATGAAAGCAAAGTCTGATCATGCAGTAAATACATCACAAAATCCACCGAATTCATACTGGACATAAGAAAGACTTTGTGAAAAGAAAGTGGAAGTAATTTCCAAATTTTTGGCCTGTGGTGGATATTATGTTGATATAACTGCTTGGTTATAATTAAGTGCATGTCTATAATTAAAAAAATGCTACACTTTGTCATATTTTCTGTTACAGCTTAAAAGATTTTGCCCTGTAGGGTGTATCCAACTACAGCGAGAAATTATAGAGGCTGAAGTGACAGGCTGAACTGCCACTGAATACTTATTTCTTAGGAAGCCCAAAGAGTGTTTACCTTTGAAACAGTGTCATTTTCAATTCAGACAGGGAAAATTTCTTGTGGTGAAGAACATGGATTTCAGACTTTTACATCAGACAATCACTATGAGAGCTGAATGCTTCTCATGACATTTTCCCTCTCTAAAAGCCTAAAGTGACAGCACTCAAAATCTCATCAATCTGTTTTTTTGAGGTCTTTAACTAGCCCAGAATAGACTTGAGAAGATGAAAAGAAATTAATTTCTTTCTTTTACATCAGACAGTGTTCTCCTATGGAAATAACAACCTTTCTCACCATGGAAAACTTCAAAAGCTGCCTGTCAGACTCAATTCTCATGAGGTAAACCTATCTAAAATTTTGCTTCTTTAAAGGTCCATATAAAATTTATATTCTACAATAATATAGTTCTGTTGCTGTTTTGATGTGAAAGCTGTTGTAGATGGTTAAAAAAAAGTAATTCATGTGTACCTCCATTTTCTTCACATTGGTGATAAGCTAAATATAAATAACTAAAACAAGAAATTTGCAAAATATTCAACTGTAGTAAGATGAAACACAAACGCTAAAATTCAGAGGAGCACCCACCTTCTTCGCGGCATCAATACACTGCAAATATGCTTTGGCCAAGTCTGCACATTGCAGAGAATGGTCCTTATTCCCCTTGTAACAGGATAAAATCTGTGTTTGCAGATTCGAACAAACCGGGACTGTGATGCGAGCCCTGGAACAGACAGATGAAAAAAGAAGTACTCTCTTATTTCACTGTAAAACAAAGCAAAAAACCCAAACAACACCTCAAAAAACTGAAATGTAAATATACTTTATGTTATATTATATGTAATATACAAACACAGGTTCACCATAATTTGACAACTCTCAAATGTGGACATCAGCGTATACATTCAGCAAACTCATTTCATATTTTGCCATAACTCCCCCTGCGTATGTCCAAGGTTGATTTTCAAAAATGCACTCGAATTCCATATTTACTCATGTTTATTTGGACTAATAATGCAAAACAGCTATTAAAACTATTTCTATGCAATGCCGCAAACTCCCTAAAAATGTACATACAATATATTTCACATGTAGTAAAATGTGGTAAAAGTCTTTATTTAAAAAAACAAAAAACAGACAAGCACACTGAATGTCACAACATCTTGTAATAATCCTACTTTAATAACACAATGGCACGATCACACAGCATTACAAATCACCACACACACACACACACACAGAAATTACAAGCAGTCTGCAGCCATATACAGGCACACAGTCAAAATTTCAAGTTAAGATTAATTCTATTATATTTGTATCAGGTGCTGCACTACGACACACATTTTCAGGGTAAAATCTGATGATATTCAACGCTTTAAACTATCTACAGTGAGTATGGAACGTGCTTCATTCCAACTCCCGCCATTAGTGTTAAATCACATTTAATTGAGTGGGTAGGTTCAAGCTAATCAAATCCATCAGTAAAGTGTGTGCTTCCAGAGATCAAATCGGACATGCTTAATTTGATATGTGGGTGTACAATAATTGGTCTTTGCCTGTCTATCTGTTGACTGTTAACTATGACATGCTGGTTACCAAGGTGCCTCGCTGTAATGAAGTCTGAATGTGTGAAGCAGGAACAAGCTTAGTTGTGCACACCCACGCTGTTGTGAAGTGGCATGCACACAAATGCAAGCATGCGTGCACACATGCAGACATCCTGGTACTATTATCTATGTGATGACTTTTGTTGACATAACATTCCCTTACCCTAAACGTAACCATGCCAACTAAACCCCTAACCCTAATCCAAACTACATTCTAACCTCAACCCTAACATCAAGTCCTTTGACGTTCTGAAGACCAGCCAACATTTCCCCACTCACCTAAAATGTCCTCACTTTGCTAGTAGAGTATGCATTTTGGTACATAATGTGCAAAAATACAAGAACACACACATCCACAAACATTAGTTCTGAGATGTGTTTCCTTTCTACTTTCAGACACATTTACGTGAGCAACATTAAACACAAGATTTAATTAAAAACAAATTAAATACAGCTTTTGGCTTTGATTGGTGGAAAACATGTGACCTTGGTGTTTCAATTAAAGCATACTGTTTCTTGATATCTTTATGAGTAGAATCAGTAATTCTGGCTGAGATTATGTGAGGGTAGATGAGAGATTAAAAAACAAAAATAGACATCAAAATATACAAAGGTGAGAAGGGGGTCAAACAGAAGAAAGGAAAGAAGTAAGGCATGTACTGTCATAAGCCCATTTGAAAACTGTTTAAAAGAGTCAACTCTGCAACACCTCCAACACCTAATTTCCCTGATTAATCTTCCAGTTTTCTTCTCTGACTTGTTCCCTTTCTTGCTTTTCCTGGATGCAGCCCCTCTTTTTTCCTCTCATCAAATTAATGACACAGAATATGAGGCGTGCCATCTCTCCTGCTCTCTCCCTCTCCCCCCTCCTCCCTCTGTCTCTTTCAGGCCTCCAAAGATAAGGAACTCTCCTTTAATTTGAAATAAATGGCCTTCATCAGAGGAGCCAAAACCTTCTGATAGCGAGGCATGGTTTATTAGAGGCGCTTGAAGCAGAAAATTGGCTCAGTAACTGCAAAAGCTAAAGCTCCATCCACATACCACACCAAATTGAAGGTAAAGTCTTAAATCAACAATATCAACTCAGACGCTTCGAAAAATAAATAAATAGGGGAAACATGGACATGGTATGTTAAAAAAAAAAAGAAAAAGCAGAGAGCAGTGCTTTGGGTTCTTGCATGCTGTTGCAGAAATGATAATTTAATGTGTGTGGGAGTCATTTTGCAGCGCTCTCTAAACATCTATGAGCTGTAAATACAACAAAATTCATACAGTTAGATTAGTTCTTTAATTAAGGGGGATGCCTATTATTTTTAATCTCCCAAAGCAGAGGCGGAGGCGCACATAATGTTCGGGCCTTAGAATTGTGGACCATGCAGACCAGCTTACCAAGACAAAGACAGGAAGGAAAATGAAAGAGGAAAATTGGAAAATACCAGACAAAACACAGACCACCAACTATAAAAGGTTCTGGCAAAGCTATGAGACTGATAACGAAGATGCCTTTTATCGCCTCTAAACCACGCTTCCAAGTTAAGAGAGATTTATTATGTGTGTGTGTTTGTGTGTTCTTCATATGAAGCATTTTATGTCCTTCATGCCATTTATTTTCTATTCAGTGAACTACAAAGTATGTGTATCTTGGCTTTTGTTTCGAGCTTTTAATTAGGAAAATCTTGTTAACATCTAACAATTAGTAGCGCTCAAGAAATGAAAAATGCGGCGCATCCTATGTTCTGACAGTGATTTGCAATTTTAGTGGAGGCCTGCTGCGACATACAGCATCATTTATTTCCAAAGTTAAATAAAATATAGCAAGCCTATTTCAAACCTGTCTAAATAACATTTCGGCTTAGGAAAAAAGTTTAAGTGAGAGAACTATTCAAAAGACAGCACAAAATTGACTACCTAGAGGGGGAAATGAATAGTTGGATTAAAAAGGGCTGATTTTCAATACAAGCTGCCTTAGCACAGATGGTAAAACATTACAAAACAGTAAATGAGGGATTGATGAGATTGAGGATTGTAAAGCAGTTTATTTCACCAACAGACTTCGACAAAAGTGTGAAGAGGTTTTATGATTGTTTTTTTCTTTCTTTAAATGCTTTCTCCCTTTATCATGGGGACGGTCATGGAGCCGATCCCAGCGGCATATGGAATAGGCAGGGTACAACCCCCAAATCTTCACATAGGGGGTTCCATATGTGAGCTTATGGGGGTTTGCTACCTTGATCATTGCTACCGTGAAGGAGTCCTGGAACACGTCTGTGTAGATTCTCAATAATCCAGGTCATAGTTATCCAAGGTAGTTTTCTTTGTCCACAAGGGCTATATTTTCAAGCTCGCTCCCCAGCGAGTTCAGAACTGTAGAAGTCTTCTGGATAGAAGGTGAAATGTCTTCAAAGAGAAGAAATACAGTCCAGTTGACAAAAAAAAAAACTACCTTGGAGTCCTGGAACCTTCCCACTTGAACTGTGACCCTCATCTTCTCATGCCGGTTCCCTACACACTCAGCTGTTCCCCATGATTGCTATCAGATAGAATCGTGGGAATTAACACAGAATGAGAAGTGCACGTAATTAGAATAACAATCATAGCGCAATGAGCATTTTAAGTAAAACTTGATAATCTCCCCTGTCAGGACTAATTCCTAGACCACCACCAGCATATATCCTACATATTGAATAACGTGCATTAATGCTAATCATTTAATCTATTTCAATCATCTATATCTAACACCTATTCTTGTTATGCTGAATGGATTGGGCATAGCTACATCATGTTCAATTTGTTTAACATGTTCCCTCTGATTGAGGTAAATGATTTTGTCAACACTTGATTTGCAACTGAAAAGGATTAAAATTTTCTTATTTTAAGCTGTGTAAAGTGGAACAAAGTTAGCAATTCAGATTGGGACACCCATACGTAAGACGCCAGCTCATTACAGGGTGTGAGCTTTTGCAGATTCTGCACCTTGCTCAAGGGTACCTCGGTGGCACTCTAAAGGTGTCCTGGCACCTCCCCCCTGCAACCAAAACACCTTGTAAATATTGTCTGCACCAGGTCTTGAACCAAGAACCCTCTGATTCTCTTCCAACTCCCCTTCTGACCGCTTCCACCGCCCCACCACTGTTTTTATTTTCAATAGTAATTACTAATTGTCTGCAACAATGTTACGCTTTGAGGAACACTTCTAATCTAAAGTAATACGAAGGTAGGATTTATCTCAAACTTAGAATTTCTAAAATTGGCATGCTTTACCATTACTTGCATGATTAATATTGGTGCAGTGATAAAGAGAAAAAAGAGGGGCGATAACAAGCAAGAGCAGGCTCCTGCAGAGGGAAAGAGAAAAGCTGAGTGGGAGTTGCTCCTTATCTGTAACTTGTAGCTTGTATGCACCTGCACCTTGACAGCTTTGCAATTGACTGAGGGCACACATTCCTGTTTCCCTATCTTGTATCTTCACCCTCCTTCACTCGGCCTTGCCCATCTCTAAAGCCCTATCACAACAGCAATGAAGAGGAGTGGGCCCTATATATTACATTGCTTTTACTTTGGCTGTCAAAGCAAATACTGGAGGCAAAACCATTCATTTCAATGCCTCTTGCATTTTTCAGGCGGCTATATTAGTTAATCTATATCCTTATATACTGCACAAAACACATCAGATCTAAACGGGGGGGGGGGGGGGTGATCTTGAATATCTTTCCTGATAAAAAAAATAGGGGATGTATTAATAACAAAATGATGCCACATAAGTTGATAGAAATGAGAAAGTGATCACCTATGATGATCACCTATAGGGGAAAAAAAGACACCCCAAAAATGAAAGTGAAAAAAATGATGCAGCAGACTGGTCCATTTGGCCAAAATGTCATTGTAGCAACTCAAAATGATTCTCAGTCGTTAGTGTGGCCCCCACCTGCTTGTAGTCATGCCTGACAACGTCGGGACTCGCTCCTAATGAGACAACGAATGGTGTCCTGGGGGATCTCCTCCCAGATCTGGACCAGGGCATCACTGAGCTCCTGGACAGTTTGAGGATTAACCTGGTGGCGCCAGATGGACCTAAACATAATGTCCCAGAGGTGTTCTATTGGGTTTTGGTCAGGTGAACGTGGGGGCCTTCCTTCATCCTAGTCACATGAGGTCGTGCATTGTCGTGGACCAGGAGGAACCCAGGTCCCACTGCACCAGCGTTGGTTCATTATCTAACCTGTAGAGGTCTGTGCGTCCTTCCAGGGATATGCCTCCCCAGACCATCACTGACCCACCACCAAACCGGTCACTCTGAATGATGTTGCAGGCAGCATAACGGTCTCCACGGCATCTCCAGACCCTTTCATGTCTGTGGCATGTGCTCAGGTTGAACCTGCTCTCATTGGTGAAGAGCACAGGGTGCCAGTGGCGTAGTTGCCAATTCTGGTGGTCTATGGCAAATGCCAATCGACCTCTTTGGTGCCGGGCAGTGAGCACAGGCCCACTACAGGACGTCGGGCCCTCAGGCCACCCTCATGGAGCCTGTTTCTGATTGTTTGGTCAGAAACATTCACACCAGTGGCCTGCTGGAGGTCATTTTATAGGGCTCTGGCAGTGCTCATCCTGTTCCTCCTTACACAAAGGAGCAGATACCGATCCTGCTGAGGGTTTAAGGACCTTCTACGGCCCTGTCCAGCTCTCCTGGAGTAACTACCTGTCTCCTGGAATCTCCTCCATGCTCTTGAGACTTGCTGGGAGACACAGCAAACCTTCTTGCAACGGCACGTATTGATGTGCCATCCTGGAGGAGTTGGACTACTGTGCATCCTCTGTAGCGACCAGGTACCGCACCATGCTATCAACACAGATGTTGATCCAAGCCAAATGAATAACTACAGCAGTAGAAAGTCAGTCAGTAAAAAATCAGCCAAAAGAGATGAGGAGGGAAAAAAGTATCAGTGGCCTCAACCTGGAAAGCCATTCCTGTTTTGGGGGCCGTCTCATTGTTGCCCCTCTGATGCACCTATGTTGTATTTCATTTACAACAAAGCAGCAAAAACTGATTACTTGCATGCACGTAAACACACTTATTGTATTTTTCTTCTTAAACACCCCATTGGAATGTTAAATACTTTGAGTTTCAATAATTATTACTCAACAGTTTTTTTCTCCTTATTTAGACGGGTCTGTTTTTCTGACATTATCAAAATCTGCAAAGAGTGATTTCTGGTGTGCTGGAGTTCGACATTTGTGAATGCTGCAAGTTGAAGTTCTTGCTTCTCTTCTCATCATCTTTTAGTTTGTCTTCATCTTTGTGATACACACAAATATAGAACCACACACAGACACACACCTTTCAGAGTGCAGCAGAGAGAAAAATTTTGCTGCAAGGATTAAATGACGGATTAACAGACAGACACACACACACACACACTTCTTATACACAACTTACAAAATGGAAGGGGGCCTTTTAGACAATAAAATGTATTACATTCTATAGTTGCTTTAGCTATAGCATATAACATGCCCCACACACTTTCATAAATTTGCAGATTTGATAGTTGCACTAGCCTGAAATCAATATGACTACATGGCAACGTCTTAAAAAAAAGTTTTAAAGATGGATAAGAACACTAGAAAGTACATTTAAAAAGTAATGGTAAAGCTTTGATTGGTGTAACTTTAAACTGCGATACTATAGTTATACACATTCCACTGTAAACCCCTGGTCAGAACCTGATCTACAGCACCAGGATGTGTTGACTTTACTTTAATATAAGTGTAAAAAAGCAGTATTCAGTCAGTGGAGATGGTCCTGCATTGTCATAAATATAAAGAGTTTGTTACATTGACAGATGTGTGAAAAATGTGTAAAAAACATTAACATCTAATGCTAGCTGTTAGCATTCTGCATATTTTTTCACCTGTGTTGGTGTGTTTATGAATAATATTACCAGGATTTTTTTTAACACATTTATAACTGGTGGACAGTCATTTTATGTGTGCACGTAAGTATGCCTCACCTCATTTTTGCTTCAGTCTCAGAAGCAGCCTGGTGAAATTGCTCCTTGCTCTGATTGTATCTTTCCCAATTCTATGAAACACAGAAAAAAAGAAAAATCATGAAAAAAAACTTCTTTTACATGTGAAAATTTCTTTACGGCATTCAAAGTTTTCTCTGGGCTGATAAACAAGATTTAGAGTTGTAATTCTTTGAAGCATATTTCCTTTACATTCTGACAGACAGTGGCACAGAAAAGCATTTTCATACATCATACATTAACATTGTTTAAATTTGAGAGCTGACAGGCAGTACCAAGATCCAAAGCTCCAGTTCACGGTTCGCCATTTGTCGTTCACGGTTATTTACATCTGATTTAATTGGTTTTGTGCACCTTTTCTATGAATTTTGATGTGACCAACCAATCAAGAGATGTATTATCTTACATTTGTTACCAGGCACTCTAAATGAATAGTGTCCATGAGTTTAGAAGGCACTGGCCAAACCTTTCAACAATTATGCTTGACCAACTCAGGGGAAATAATCAACTGTTATGATTGATTATTTATTTTGCATATAAGGAATAAAATGTCATTCAAATCAATAAAAATGTTTTTTAAACCCTGGCCTTTTCTCAAAAAACTTGAGCTCAGCAGTGGTTGAATTCTATTTTTATATTTTTATATTATATTTTTAAGAGCACATTGCACAGGAGGACATTGTAACAATACAGTAAGTGTTCAGCATGTTTGATGTGCAATGGACTGAAATTGCTATCATATGTTAAAGATTCAGGGCAAATAAAAATTGCACTCACATTGGCTGTCACGTCACTGTCCTGTATTTGTCATTATACAAATAATGATATGGAAAACATGATTAAAAACCCAGATGGATTGATTCTCAGCAGCGAACTGGAGCACATTCATTTGTACACAGGCATAAACGTATGGTTTAAAAAAGTACACGTATTGTTAACTAATTCATACAGTATATCACAACTACACTTTGCCCGTGGGTTATTATAATACATTAGTCATATGTTTCAGTGCAGCTTTCAAAATGTACTATTGTGGTCTAATGTGGCCACAAAAGTGTGGGTTTTTGTGTGTCTTCTTTTGTGTTAGAGAAAAGCATACTACATGTGTTTGAGGCAGGAAAGTGTTCCTGCTTTCTTTTGTTGAGCATTTAGTTAAAAAAAACCCAAAAAAACCCAGATGGACTTTAAATATGGATTGGGGTGAACATGATCCATTTCTACTGGTCCAGTAAAGCTTGTACTGGTTGCTGCCACAAAGTATGAAAAGACCATCAAGGAAAAGGTCAAAACACTAGAAAGCACCCCACTCTTTAATGCTATGCCTTATTAAAGGGGAAATGCATTTACAAACCTGTGTTGTAGTTAGCCTCGCAGTTCCACCAATATGCATATGCATAAGCAATATTTGTGGTTCAGTATCATGCATAAGGCTTCAACACATAAACTGCTGGGTTGTGCAATTGAGCCAAGAAGCTTCATATCAATAAAGCAAACATCCCACCAGGCTGCAGACTCTCAATTTTTGTCAATTTTTCAATTTTCCTTTGCTCTTCTGCTATTATTGTAATGATTAACTTATACAATAAGAAGCTTGATTGCTTGATTTAAGGTTACTAAAGCTGGTTATTACTTATAGGTAATTAAAGAGCTATAACTGCAGTTCACAGTGACAATGCAAACAAAGAAAACAGATACACTATTTGCAGCCATGGTCACATCGCAAACATTGTGCAATAATGTTCCTACGGATTATTAGGCTGAGAAGTCATCTGGGAAATCAGATCTTTGATAACTTACTTCTACACTCGGTGTAACGCCATAGGCAAAATACTCAAAATTGATGGCATGTGTGCATGGTACTGCTCTTGATGACTACTGAATATAAATTTAAAGCACCTACAGCAGCAGGTGGGTGTGACATCAAACACATTTGATGCCAGTTAAAACTGCATGATCTCTTTATAAGGTCTCTTTGGAAAACTTAATCAAAGATGTTAAGAAGCTCAGCGTTGTCACTGATAATTAACAAGTATTAAGTAATATATAATTAACAAGAATAAGTACATAAAAACCCCAAATGTTCTGATAACAAAGAAGAGCAAATTAGCCATACCATGTAAGTTCTGCCTGCTAACAAGTAGACAATATTGTATGGAAATGCTATAGTGTATTTGTTGTAAATTTAACTGTTTCAAAAAACTGTCACACAATGTTTTTCTGATGATTTGTTCTGATGACTTTCGCTGAATGTGTCAATCCTACCTGTCATAAAACTAACGTAATTTTAAAATGATTCACATTAATTGCTCATTGTGTTAATATTGTGTCTTTTTTGAACTAACCAAAAGGATATCTTTTCAAGAATATTAAGGGACAATATTGGGGAAAAAAGATTGGGTGTGGGAGTCTTGATCTAGCAACAGCCAGTCAATCTAATTTTGGCCTTTATTTTCTCTTTCATTAATTTCTCTCTGATGTTAAACACTGATGAAAAAAACATACTGGTTACTGCAAATGTGCTCTGAAACTTTGATATGGTATTCCGTCTCTGTCAAGAATAATTTTGATACGGGCGCTCGCACAGCCTCACACACAGTCCAGGGTCGACATCGTGACATAATATAAAATTCTTTTGTGTTGTTCACTGAATGCTGTCACTGTCAGACCCAAAGGTTAGATAAAGTGCGAGTGTGTGTGGGATAAAAGACTGCTCTTTTAACATTTTGATCAAAGTGTGTGTGTGTGAGAGAGAGCGCGCGAGAGAGTGTGAGAGGAAGAGGGATGAAAGCAGTTGTACTTTGCAGTATTTTTTAACCAAAAGGAAAGAAAATCTTTACACTTTATCCCTTGAAAAACAATGACCTTAATTTAACTAATGCACTTAAAAAAGGTGTGACAGACTAGCTGTACCTATTAACATTTCTCTATATGTTTATATAAATATGCCAGCCACATGAATAAATCATCTTCCTTGTTTTGATGGGGGTAAGCATTTGGAGGGCTTTGGAGAAAAGCTGCACATTTGTGTCTAGATATTTCGGGTGCACAATTTGGAGGACTCCACTGACAGCATTTCCAGCAACCTGTCAGACTTGGAGGAGAATTATTATCTCCTTCTGTATCCTCTGTTCTCACCAGCTTCAAACTATACTCCACTTTGACAACACTGTGCAAGAGAGACAGAAAGACCAAAAAGGAATTGGCAGATGGGACAGTATTTGACAACTAACAAAAGTTATATACGTACATCAAGCAACTATTGTATGCATGTAATGCAAAGACAGAGTTGAAGGCTTATAGATTGTCAACACATTAGAAAGCAGAAACTCTTTTTACTGCATGATTGCCCGTGTCAACTAAAATGAATATTTCAAGTGTTCTCAATGCAGAACCTTTAAAACGACTATCCTTGCAGCATCCTGTTTCTAGTGAGCAACAATCTAAATCCACCATATATACTGTATGCAGATTGTCTTGTATTTGTCTGCAACTAATTTTAACCCAAAGGATACTGATCAAATGGCAGCAGTTTACTATACTGAACATCATAAAGTGGGACTAATGATCGGGCAAAAGTAGTGTAATGATCTTTCAATTCAGCTGAGCAGCTCAAGCAACATTTTGAGCTGACAAACAACCCCAAAACCAAGGCTTTACTCAGCTTCTGGTGCAAACACTCAAAGCCAGCAGAAGAACACATAAATTCCAGCATTTACCTATAGAGAGCCCATGCGCCCACACTTCCCTCTCTACTGTATATTGTGTGTGCACACATGCCCACACATACAGAGCTGTCTCCAAACATGGTAAGCAAACACAGATTGTGCCCCATATATCTGCCTGTCATTCTTCTTTCTCTGCAAACCAAACCTGTTACTAGAGAGGCAAACACAAACAGCCATGCATCTCACATTCTTGCTCCTTCTGTGTATGGTTTTATGCATTTGCACAGGTGGTTGACTGCATTGTAAATAGAATATTTTCATTCGATGTAATTATTATACTCATGAGAAAGAGGCTAAAAAGAGGTGGGGTGGGGGGGGGGTGGGGGGGGGGTGAAAGAACACTTTTTGGCAGTACAGGATTGGACATGCAATGCCTGCTCACTCAGTGGCAACCAAGAATTATATCCGCTTACGGTAGCTTATGGCAGATGCCAACCATCACGACTACTGACATAGTTTTTGTACTTGGCTGACCATCAGAGTTTCACACCAAACTTTTTCCTTCTTTAATTTACTTAGCAGCAGTGCTAAATACAAAAATGAGTGGCAACCATACGTTTGTATAAACATAGGATGGAATGAAATAATTCTGACCGAATATCTGTTAACTTGTTTGACACCAATGCTCCAAATGATGTTTTTGTAAAATATACTTTAGTTATTGATTGGAAACAGAGCATAATGTTTATAATGCTAAGGTGTTTTCCAGATAAAACCACTCTCTATTTGAGTCTATGTAAAGGTCCATCTTGGTTGTTTTTTTATTCTGGGGCTGATTTGAGATCAGCAGTTTTCACACTGATTAAAGCAAAGAAGGTGGCTTCAAAAGAGGGGTGTTTTTCGCAGATAATCTGGGAGACATTTTTACATAATAACGCTATTGCATATTTGAGAGTGCATTTATTTCTGTACCTTATTAAAATGATAAGTTAATATTTTATAGGCATGATGAGGAAAAAACACAAAAACCACAAAAATACATCATGAAAAAGTTACTTAAAATGACGAGCTCACTCACAGAGCACTACTTCAATGTTTGAGCAGTGTGTTTAAACAAGAATATATATTATGAGTAAGTCCTAAACACTTCCTTGTATACCTTTTGAGTTAAAAACAATGGAATGAAATGCCACCGACTTCTTCACCGAGGTCATATCCAAAGTTCGATCTCTGCGTTGACTGGACTTGTTAAGGTTTCATTGAAGACGTTTCGTCTTCTCTCCGCTAGGCTTTTTCAGTTCAGGCTTCTTTGGAACTGACGAAACTCCAGAAGGCAAAACGCCTTCAAGGAAACCTTAACAAGTCCAGTCGAACATCTTGGAGGTCATATATTCCGTAGTATGTAAGCTGCAAAAAACCTTACACAAAGCACTTTAAATTAAAGAACTGGACACTATATGACATTTTGCCATCTGTGCTAAAGCATTTGATGTGCTCTTATGTGTGCACTGCTTCAAAAGCCTCTAACTAACTTGAATTATATTTTACAGATTTAAAAAGTCCTGCAAAGTGTTTGAGTAAATTGATTACCCTTTTACCTTATTCTCCAGTTGTGCCAGCTGTTCCTTGTAGAAGGCATCCAGTGCTTTCAGCTGTGAATCTTTCTTCTGCAGCTGTTGAATCTGTAATAACATAGAAATGTGCACACAGACACACGATTAAACCATGTAAACGATTCATAAATTTTAGAATGCTCATTTTATTGTTGTTGTTTTTTTACAAATTCCATATATTTTTCTTACATGGTATAACCTTCAGCTATTTTTCCACATGCATTGAAAATTAAATGCAGTAATTGTGAATATATGATATGCAAAATGGGGTACAATAAACTCCAGTTTCTCTAGGCTACATATCATATTTTCCTAATGGTCCACATGGACTTGAAAGATGCCTATTTGTATGTAATTAACCACATTAAAAGACTGAAGGTGTTTGATGTTAATTCCATGCTCTGCTGTAATTACTCGTAACAGCTCAACCAAAAAGTCACTAGAGTACTGCTACCAAGAGAAGTGCTCAGAACTTTGCGGAACTCATTCAGAGAACTCAGTTCACCGAGAGAAAATTTGATGATGCCATCCTTCTGCACCACAGATTCATGAAAGTCTCTAATGTCAGTTTCTTGTACTCCTTCAATGAATGTTGTCTGCTTTATATTCTGTGTTCAGAGCTGAATTTGCAATTGTATGAACGCCACAGGCTTGGCAACAGATCTCAGGTGGTGACATAGAATAACTAATTGTATGGGGATGGATAGATGGAGGGATGGATGGATGGACGGACAGATGGATGGATAAAAATGCAGAAATATGTCATGTCATGATGAAGCTTACCATAAATTGTATTTCATCTGAAGACTAGAAAGACAGGACATAGAGAGACGAGGACCATGCAAAGGACAACGATAAAAAAGGAAGGCCAACATAGAAAGACACTATTTTCAGTTAAGATGTCACTTTACATGTTAAATATTTTTTCTGTTTCCCTGGATGCTATTTATTTTTAATCTAGTAAATATTTCAATCATTGCTAAAGTGGCCAACTTAGGTACACATCTACAGTCCACGTATATTTAGGAAAACTTGCTCAAATGGATTGTAGCCATGGTGGCTAAATAGGGGTAACATCTGAGTTACCCCTATTTAGTGACTTTGTGGCACCTCACAGCAGAATAATGACCATTGTCCCAGGCCTGGGCATGTCAAACTCAGTCCTCGAGGGCCACGATCTTGCCGGGTTTTCTATCCCACTGAATGCATTTTCAGCCTGGTAGGACAGAAAACCCGGCAGGATCGTGGCCCCCGAGGACTGAGTTTGACACATGCAAGCAACCAGAGTTCAATCTAATAGAGCACTTTTGGGATGTGGTAGAATGGGAGGTTCGCATCACAGATGTACAGCACCTATGTGATGGTATTATAGCAATATGGAGCAAAATCTCTCACATCTTCCAACACCTGGGTGAAAGAATGCCATGAGGTTGAAGGCAAACAGGGGTCCAACATTTTAATCGCAAGGTGTACCTAATAAAGTGGCCGGTATATAAGTATATAAGTCTGTCACTAAGATTAAAAACATTGTAGTTGTAGAGAGCTGAATTATTCCAGACTAAAGTGATCATTTAAACACAATTGGCTTCAAACTACTCATTAAACATTATGTGAGTTGCTGAAAAATACATCCATCTTAGTATGTAAATGATTTAATTAGTGACATTAGAGTGTGAACAATCCAATCTTGCTTTCTCTTTAATGTAGTGCAGAATTGCAGATGATCCACTTACACCATCCACTCTAACCTGCCATCTTAACAATTCAAGTATAATTTCTCAACAGAATCACAGGGTCCCTCAATTTTTCTCTAGCTTATGACAATAGAAGCCATGCTAAAAACACTAAACTCTAAAGAACACTTATCACCTTAACATATTTCTAATCAATTCTTTGTTAATGTCTATTTAATAATTTATTATTAGTAACATTGTTGAACACAGAATCACCTCACTAATGAGTTTCAGTGTTGCTTATTAGATCAAACTGAGTACCTTCTTAAAAGTGCTCATATAATATGCCCACACATGGTCTAGAACAAAGCTAGTTACCTACAGAAAATGAGTAGTATTAATTTCTAACATAACTATTTTTGTTCACTATCTAGTGTCTGCAATTGAAAATAACAAAGGACATTATAAAAAACCTGATTAGCAATGTAATAGAAGCAATTGGAAAAAATAGAGCTTTGAGCATTGTTTTAAAGCTGTTATTAATGAGATATAGCTTATTATATTACAAACAGAATATGGTATTGCAGTTTACAAGCTCCAGGCGCATACTGCATATAAATCAATTTAGCTCACAGTTACAGGTGTAAAAGGAAAATTAGAAGCTATAGACAGTGTTAAACCATAAAACAACAGTGGGAATACATTTTTAAAAATTAAAAAAGTGTAAAAGTCAAAAGAACAAAGTAATGAGGATAGTAAGAGGTAGATATGTTGAATACATAATGACATTTTAGACACAGCAAGTAGAAATGAACCAGGAAGTAGGAACCAAGATTGATTAGCCTAATCTCTACATTTTAAGGGTGAATAATAAAAAACAGGCATTTGACCGGGTCCCTCGGGGGGTCCTGTGGCAGGTTCTCCGAGAGTATTGGGTGCCGGGCCCCCTGATACGGGCCGTCCGCTCCCTGCCCTTTGTCACCGATTCTGTTCATAACTTTTATGGACAGAATTTCTAGGTGCAGTCATGGTGTTTAGGGGGTCCAGTTTGGTGACCTCAGGATCGGGTCTCTGCTTTTTGCAGATGATGTGGTCCTGTTGGCATCATCGGCCCGTGACCTCCAATGATCACTGGATCGGTTCACCGCCGCGTGTGAAGCTGCTGGGATGAGAATCAGCACCTCCAAATCTTAGGCCATGGTTCTCAGTTGGAAAAAGGTGGAGTGCCTTCTCTGGGTCAAGGAGGAGATCCTGCCCCAAGTGGAGGTGTTTAAGTACCTCGGGGTCTTGTTCACGAGTGAGGGAAGAATGGAGCAGGAGATCGACAGGCGGATCGGTGCAGCGTCCGCAGTAATGCGGACTCTGCACCGGTCCGTAGTGGTGAAGAGAGAGCTGAGCCGAAAGGCGAAGCTCTCGATTTACCGGTCGATCTTCGTTCCTACCCTCACCTATGGTCATGAGCTTTGGGTAATGACTGAAAGAACAAGATCACGGGTACAAGCGGCCGAAATGAGCTTCCTCCGTAGGGTGGCTGGGCTCTCCCTTAGAGATAGGGTGAGAAGCCTAGTTAGGATGCCCCCTGGACGCCTCCCTGGTGAGGTGTTCAGGGCATGTCCCTCCGGTAGGAGGCCCCCGGGAAGACCCAGGACACGTTGGAGAGACTATGTCTTTTGACTGGTCTGGGAACGCCTGGGGATCCCCCCGACGAGCTGGAAGAGGTAGCTGAGGAGAGGGACTGGGCTTCTCTGCTTAGGCTGCTGCCCCCGTGACCCGACCCCAGATAAGCGGTGGAAGAATAATAAATAACTTGTCATCATAACAATGGCAGACCACAGTGCCTAAAACAGGATAAAGTGTAAAATGAAGGACAGTCCTTAAGTTTTTCCATTTGGATTTGTTATTTCAAAAGGTTTTCTATTCAAAATTAAATTATTTTTTTTATCACAAAACTGTACTGTGTTGTGCCATCTCCCTGACTTTCCCAAAACAATATTTCTGAAACATAATCAGTGATGCAGCATGAGCGTTTCCTTGATATTTTGCATTTGCAGAAAATGAACACCAGTGGGATTTTTCAAATGTGTTACTTAAAATCCAAGAAATCAAATTCAAATGGGGCATTTTGAGATGCATTTTCTTACTCCAGTAGCTTAATAAAATACTGAATTACTTTTCAAAACCGATATTTACAGGGTGCAATGGGACTCCAGTTACAAATATATATAGCATATACTGTATATAGCATTTTGCATATGTCATCTTTTAAATAAGTATAAGTATGTTTTCATGTACACTATAATACAATACAGACGATATTGTCTGTTTTAAAATTGTGATTATATTACAATTAATAAGATGCTTCAAATGTGGTGAGCTTAACAGGAGAAGGTTATGTAACACTGTGCTAACCAGCTGTGTTCCAACATTCACCATGTGGTTGAACATCAGGACAGCAGATTTGTTATACTCTTGCCCTTCAAAATAACTTTTCCACAGCTGGGTTGAGGCAGCTGGAAGTTAAGGGAAACTTGGGAGATTACTGTGCTGAGTTGATGAGGATTCTTCCTACGTGCCTGAGCATAGCAGCTTTTCTGCTCCAGCTATCACGAAATCCTGCCAATAACAGTTTCAAAAGTGGTGGGGGTTTTTGTGCAGATCATGAACCATGACCACAGAAAAAAGAGCAAAGACAATGCAAAATTTAAAAAATATTATGCATAATTGTGTTGAAGAATGGCAGTTCTGTTACAAACAAGTCATATTATACAACAGATTTTGGAACGCTGCAGCTGGGACAACAGATGGCGGCAGGCTTAGATGTTAGTCATTGAGTCTATTTGGTAGACATCATAGTCAAATCAATTATTGGGGGGCCAAATTCCAGACATCCTACAGAATGAATGGAGCATCTCAGGACAGTCCACTAACCGTCTCATGGATCATCACCACAATACATAAACATGCACTCCTTGAGTGGACCAACAGATAAACTACCAGTCCTCCCCTGTGGGTAGTGTGTGCTCTGCTGCCATCAGATAGCAGCAGCCCATTCCCCATTTCCTACTCTCTTTATACACACTGCTGTGTTTATTTAACACAGTGCTCCCAGGGAGGCAATAAATTAGCACTCAAAAATAATCTGACTGATAATTACATCCAGACAGTGTAACAGAAAAAGGAGTAAAACAATGTGGGCCGGCAGGAGACCAGCCTCCCCACATATTCACTTATCCCCATTAAGGGCGCGAGCACACCTGGCACCCAGGCACGTTTGCCACCTAAAATCTGTATTATTTGGCTAATGTGAGTGCAAGTGTACCATGTTTGTGCAGGGTACACGTTTCTAGCACTGTGAGGTACACTTGGTCATGCAGGCACCCATGCACGTTATAAACTCAGCGCCCAAAAGGTGGTCATGAAGGTATGAACGATGCTAATAGTCGCTGTGTCGGAGTCAGCCATGCTTGAGTAAACTTGGGCTTGGAGTACTGTGAGAGCGCGGTGTGTTCACTATACCATGCCAGGCCATACACTGTACATTCTCCAGAACTCTACCATAGTTGTAGGCACATGCTGTGGGTACAGTTGTTGTACAAGCACAAGCATGTGTACGTAACGTGTTCACAATCTTTAGCAATGGCAGCAAAAGGATAACATAGGTCCAACTGAAGACACAAATTTAGAGTACACTAAAATATTTAGTGGAGGGGATATAGCTATGTTGTTTTCCAGTCAGCTAGCTCAGAATGCTATAAACTAAATTGCATTTCATAATAATCTAAAACCGCAAATCTTGTTTGACAAGTAGTTGCTGTGATAACGGCCATGTTTCAGTACAGTATGGCTCATCAATGTGCAATTTGAGTATCATGTCTCCTCTGGGGTCCAGAAATAATTGTGTTCCCTTATCCTGGTATAAATTCAGAAGTGTTTTAATAGCATTAACACATGTTCTATCTGTATATCTTGGGTTTAAGATGACATGGTAAGATTACCACCACTTGACATGGTTCAATATTTTCCTTAGTCATGGTTCATGTTAGGTTCACTTTTATATATTTCATGAGACATATGCCAGTGGAGATATAGGCCAATTTTTAAGTGTGTGGTGAACAGGCACACACACATACACACACACACACACACACAGATAGATGTAGACGGACGGACAGACAGACAGACGCTTACTTACTTACACTTCAGTCTGGTCTTGGCTTTACCTCCCACTTTTTACTTTTCAGTTATTACTGTGAATTAATATTTCTATGCAAATAATTGTTCTTGTGGAGTACATAGTTTGAGTCTGTTGTGTAGTTTGTATTCATGCAGCACTAATCTATCAATTGCTTGACAGATGTAAATTCATTCAAATCCAAGAAACAACCTGCACAAAGCAACTCATTTAGCACATTTCCACTGATATAAAGGGGATAACGACAGGGTATAACTTATGTCTGACTAAATTAGCAGTCAGAGCACATGATACCTCATCAAACAACTCACCAATTCAGTGTATGTTTCATGTTAATGAAACAAACCGATCATCATGCTCCATTCTTTTTGTACTATGTGTGTGTATGTGCCCAGGTGCATGAAATTTTCATGTGTACACATACAGCTGCTTCTTTTATACTCTTAGCCAAAATGGGAATGAGTTTATCATATGAGAGTATCATGAGAGAAAACAATGTTAGCTTATAAGAGTTTTTCTGCAATAAAACAGACGCAATTTGACCAATTAGAGTCGACACCTGGCTTATTCCATCAGAGCTGACTGCCAAGTAGTGATAGACAGGAAGAATCTCAAAGCTACTCCGGAGTGGTTCTAGTCTCTGTGTAGAATAACACACAAGATGAGGACTAAGTAGTGATCAATGGAAGGTTTAGACTTAAGTGGGTTGCTCTTGAGCTTCTCTGTTTATTTTTAAAAACAACTAATATGATATTAACCAACACTATCTCCAGAAATAGCAGATGACATTGTTTTAAATCCAAATTAGGAATACAGAATACTTTATTGCTTTAGTGTTAAATGCTTCTTGGGCAGTATGCACTTGGTTTACTGTACTCAACTGTAGATAACGTAGATACATTTCTACAAAAACAGAGCATTATAGTACTATTCCCCCTGTTCAGCTTGTACAACACCACACAACAAAATTGACAACATATACTATATAAAGACTTTAATATGACCCACGCACCTATTAAATAATACTTAACGAATCAAATCATCTCAAATAGGAGCGATGCACTGTCATTGGTAAACTGACATGTTCCCAAAATTGACTTAAATGCTAACAAATATTCCCTGTCAATACAGCCAATTAATAAGAAAAAATAACTTCACAATGACAATAAGTCTTTATTGAAAGAATATATAGGGGAAAAATGTTTTTGGTTTTTTAATGATATTATTTCATAGTTGCAACTTACCTAAAAAAAAGAAACAAAAAAATGCTAATGACTATGTAAAAGTTAAGAGAATAAGAAGCAAAGAAAATGCAATGTATTAAACTCTGCGATTAAATTTAACCTCAGGGTTTGGTTGCCATCTAGTGGCACAGGTTGGAATTCATCGTCTCCAACCAGTCAGCGGAAGATAGTGCATTTGTAAATCTGTAAGTAAAGCCTTTAAAACAAAAATGTAGCTTTTGCCTGCACTCTGCATCGATGACATCGATTATAATACTTTATTTTTATTGTATGTTTTATGGGGGAAAAATCAAAACAAAAGAATCTGCTACAATAATGGAGGAGTCTCTTCATTTACAAGGTCCGAAAAGGGTTTTACTACACAGTAGACTTGCATCTCCAGCTCACCACAAGGCTAACGTATAGACACAAACAACCATACACACATGCATTCACACAGATGTGCCTACAACCAAATGCATGTCTTTGGACTGTGATAGAAAGCCGGACGACCCAGAGAGAAATCATGCAGACATGGAGAGAACATGCAAAGTGCACAGAAAGCCACTGGATTCCTTGATATGAGGCTGCACCGCCACTGCTTAGAAATACATTCCACAACAAAAGCACACTATTTCAATTAACGTATGATTGTTCTGTATATACATTAGCACTCTTCTTTCAAAATCATTTTTTTGTTTCAGTGATCAGTGAAATTGACGTATTTGTACTTAACACAGAGGGTCAAAATCAGGAAAGCATTGATCGCATTTGGCACTAACTGAACCTCCATCATAGAAAGTTAAAAGGGCAGCTAATAAAATGGACTTCTTAATTGTTCTGCTAGAACAGATTGAAGAGGAAAATTTACCATATGCTAATGTGATTTATACCCTTTTGTTGCTTTCAGCAGGGACCCAAAAGCCATTAATACATTATAAAAAGAGAAAATCCCTTTTAGCCCTTTACTTCGTTTTCCATTCTATCCATTCTCCCACTTTCATTCTGAAATTAATCTGTGAAAGATTTGGTATTAACAAAGGCTATTCAAAGAGCGTAGCACAGTGGGTGAGGACCTTGGTTGATACATTAAGAAAGAGCTTGGAGGAAAGGCAGTTCAGCAAGAAGTCTACAAAAGAAAAGTGTGAGGGAGAGAAAGGTAAAAATGAAAGAAAATTGCATGATGCTGCAAACAATTCTCTCTCTGTGCTTCACCACCCAGAATGGGGAGCTCCTATTCATCTCTATGCCTTGTCCTCACTTTTGTTCCACACTCAAGGCTAAACTGCACAATGTATCAGCCCCCACCACTTACACAACTCAGGTTCTCTCGCTTGTTGCATCTTTTATTTCCCTCTGCCCTGGTTCGACTACTTCTACATGTAATCACAACAAATTTGTCAGCTGAGATTCTTATTCTCCTTTTTTGTCTTGATGAACTGTGGCGCCTGAAATTATAGCAGCAGTCCTGGCAATTCACTGCAGCAAAGGAAGCCACATCCAAATTTATTACTAGCATAAAACAAATCAAGGGCAATCTTTTGTGCATAACACATAACTCAGCTCCAACGTTCCCCTTTAATCAACGTGTAATGCGTCATCTCGTTTCCAAATCATTTCAAAGCATATTTCCTGAAAATACATAGAAAAGAAAATAGCTCCAACTGCTTTTGCTCAACACATCCACCTTTTCATGATGGAAGGAAATATTAGCTCATTTCGACAGGAAATGTGCGTCATCCTCTATTCCATACTCATTCATTCGCGTCTTTTCATCATTCTATATTGCCGCACCTCACAAAAGCTCAGTCACTTCTTTTTTAAACTGCACATCCTCCTCCAAATGACTCTTATTTAATCAGCTTTCACTATTTATTAAGAAATATTCAGACTCCAAGCAGTAAACACTGCACAAAATACTGTATAAATTAAAATGATTTGAAAAGGCTTTCACTGTTTTTCTCAATTGCAATCAACTCTTTGTGATTTCTTATGCCGCCGCTACAACCAAAAGACACAACCAGAAATTATGATGTGAAATTTGGATGCATATCCATGTTAATTCTGCTTGTTTGCATAGGTCTTAATATTAGTGCTGAGACTGGCACATGCTGTTAGGAGAAAACCTCTTCAAACCATCTTGTATCTGAAAAATACCAGAAACTCACAAAAAAAAAAAAAAAAATCAATGCTCTACACCTTGAACTTGCCTGCAGCTAAAGTCTAAATGTTACATTCCTTCAATTTTAAACTAGCTCCAAACTCCCCATTGTCTGGTATTAAAGTATCATCCTGAAATTAAATAAAATTTCCAGAAGGAAAAAACAAATGCTGAGATGATGCGTAGAATATTTCACGTTTGTTGCCATCTTCAATTTGGTAATTACCTCATTTTAATGAGGGTTTTTAATTAATAAATAAGAAAACAACTGAAACCAAAAATGCAACTCACATGAAAATGATATACACATCATATAAAAAACAATTAATACTGGATTTAGATCTTTAATTTCTGTTTGTGAATCCTGTTTTTTCCACTTTGAAGCCAAGTAATGTAATAATATGATGATACTAGTATGTGGCTACAAGTTTATTAGCTCCAACCACCTGAACACTCTCTTATATACAGTCTTTATTTTTCAGACAACTGTTAATGTAACTTTTATCTAATAGATCCTCAACGTGTTAATATTTACAGATGATTTGAGTCACAGTGGGCCCATTAATCTTACGTATAGACATGCAGAAAGCCTCCAAGTCAGGAGCTGGGGGCCTGCCTCACCAGCCTTTCAGGCAGGTTAGTGTGGAGATAACAGCAGTTGCTATAGTTGGGAAAGAAGGTAAAGTAATTGCTTGAATCCGACATTTAGTAGTATGTAAAACAAGCTCTCTTGTTCCTACAGCTATGCCTCCAACTGCACACTGCTCCTATCTCTTGCTTCAGGAAACACTTAAGGCGCAATTTACTGCTTGCTCTGCACTGATAATACTGTCTCCAGAGCAAGAAGAGAGTGATGGACTGGAATAGGAAAGGGGGGAGATATTGGGTGAGCAAGATGATGGAATGAGAGAAAAAAGAAGATGGGAAAATACTTGAAAGAGGGAGAGATATAATGAGAACAGGGATGCAATAGGTGAAAAGTGGAAGATTAGAAGGAAAGGGCAGCGAAAGTATCAAAATGGAAATTACAAATACCATCACAATAGATCCAATTTGTTTTTAACATGTGAAGAACATTGAAAAAAAAATGTATCTGCAATGAATCATTGGAGTCTATAAAAATTCAGCGGCTCCTTACTCTTAATTATGGAATCAAATCTGCCCTCGCAGCCTTAACACTGTGTACATAGAGCACTAAATTCTACCATTAGAGGAAAAGTTATCTGATGGATTCAGGTGTAAGCGGCTGTTTGGTGCTTTCCTCATTTCCACAGGATATGAGACACGGCAACCCTGGATGCCCACACAAGTTTTTTTTTCCGGCCATCATTCCTTTTTATACCTCCAAAATGAGAAAACAGGTTAAATAATTACACAATTTCCAATTATGTAATGTATTTGATTGAATATATATACGATTTCCATGGATTTCTTATACTTCCTGCCTGTATTTCCTGTCTGCTCAGGATAGGTAGTTCTTTGCAAGAAGTGTTGACCTGGATGGGAACGCTCCCAAAAGGCACCGAACGACTGTTTACATTCGTATAATTCCAACAATATCAGGTCCCCCATGTTTTTGTTTTACATGTATAGTAATATACGTAGGTGTGGACTGAAGACTCAGATTTGCTTCAGTCTTTGCAAATGTGTCTTTTCTTCTTTTTTTCCAAGTCTCCATCTGTTTCCTTCAGAGAGGCTGAAATTGACTTATTTCCTAGACAGACCGGGTACTTAAGCACAGGGTACTTAAGCTCTTCTGTTCAGTCATCACCACATATTTCTGCCCTTCTTGTGGTTAATGCCAAGCCAATCACTCCTGGGAAGCTCTGGCTTACATTTAGTTCTAATTCCCATGCAGTCCAATTCCATTTCATCTCCCCGATACAGCCATAGCAGCCAACCTCAGAAAAACAGTCCACGTGGGAATTGTTGTTTCCAGTTAGGGTGAAAGGGTGGAACAACAATTCCCATGTGGACTGTTGCTCTGATGCTAATGTATATTTGTTAAGAGCAAGCGCCTCTGAATGCCGAATGAAAAAATAAATCAATAAATGCCACAACCTCAACACAAATAAACACTTAAAAACTGCCTGTCTCTATATAGCTAACTGGAAATAGCATTCAGTTAAAGATTAGAGCTAAAAACTCAAAACAATCTTGGCACAAAGTTAAATAGTTAAAATGATTGAAAAATGTGGATGCATTACTAAAGACTTAAGACAATGTAGGAGAGAAGTCAGCATTAGAGAATCTATCATACCAGCTTTTTGGCCTTCTCTGCCTCCTGGCGTGTGTGCAACCGTTCTCGGGTCAGAACCTTGGTCATGTCTTCTCTTGCTGCTTCTCTCTCTTTCTGCGCCATTCTCGCCAATTCCTCCTTCAAAATTTTCTGCTGCCATTCATGTCTGTGACACACACACATCAAAAATTAGCCCACATACAGAAAGAGGTACTCTACTGAAGAATGACTTTGCATTTTCAAAAATCCCCTATATTCTTATTCGTCTACAATACATTTACCATGCTTAAAAATATACTTCCACAAGGGGGCATAATACTTCCTTTAAAGTGGTCAGAGATGATGTAACAAATCAAAGCGCTCCTGCATATAGCAACAATAACTAGTGTAGTCCAACTGATCCAGAAAATATCAAATATATATATCAGCACTTTTATGAAATGTTTAATAAATTAGATATGTCGCCTGAAAGTATCACAAAAAATAGATTCAAATTACTTAAAATGCATTCTTATTGTGAGTTATTGTACTTGTTTGTTGTTTTTTTTTAAAGTATATGCATTTAATTTTAAAAATCAACAATCTTGTATTTTTTTTTCTTAATGTATCAGTGTAAGCAATAATATCTATTAAAATGTCAGAACTCGTTGACCTACGGTTTCTGTTCATCATTTGAATTCGAGGTTGGTTTGGTATTGTTGGATTGGTTCCAATGATGATTCTGTTGATTCTGCTGAGACTGTTGTGCTCCTAAACAAGAACAACAATTGAAATATAAATCCAGTACAGTATAAAGCGATCTAAAAAATTACCTTTTGATTCTTACTCATATCATCTCAAATCTGAGATCTAACAAAGTAATGAATACTGATAAAAGTGGTGCAGTGGTGAATCTCACATATCAAATATGACACAAACGGCTTTAAAGGGTTCATTCTAATTTGCTGGATCTTGTCGCAGCTGCATATGTGCAAAAACCTGGTACACCCATGAATGTAACGTCAGCTCATCGCAGGGCCCTATGTGAGCACCTTGCTCAAGGGCACCTCAGCAGTGCTCAGAAGGGGTACTGGAACCTCGCCCTGCTACTAGAGAACCTCCGAGGTTTTGTCTACACCGTGGCTTCAGCTAAGAACCCTCCGCTTCTCGGCCCAGTCCCCTATGGAATCAGCTACCACTACCCCAGAACAGATGTGGTAAATGCTCGTTATTGTGATTGTTGTTGATATACTGTAAATATCACTGGTGTTACCTGTGGCTTTCTCAGAAGCTGATGTTGCAGACTTGTGTTCTGGAGCAATGTTTGCTACTCCTCTCATCCTCTGGAGAACATCTTCTGATAGCTAAAAGTTATAAATAATAAATGAGGAAAGTTGAAGAAAAGCATTTCCCATGTAGCTCCCCCCTCCACATTTCCGTGCTTGTCCTGGTCCATGGAAACATTTATAGTAACTACAGCGAAAAACCACAGCAGGCAGCAGAAGTCAATGACTCACTGTTTCTCTTACTCACATTATTTGAATGTTGAGGCAAGTCCGTTCGCTTTGATACGATTACATTTGTAAAGATAACCATAACAAGTTAATCTGTATTGATGGTTGTATTTCTCAGACTTTATGGTTTATATCAGCAACTACATTGTTGTAAAATGACTTTGTTATAGTATCATTATTGATATTATTATTATTGTTGGTGGTGTTGTTGTTATTATTATTTAAAGACTATGTAATACACAATGTCAATATTTAGTTGATCAGTCAATGCATCTGACATACTCTAACAAAACAGTAGTAGCAGTAGTAGTAATTGCCTCTATGTTACAAAT
Organism: Takifugu flavidus; assembly: GCF_003711565.1. NCBI lineage: Eukaryota > Metazoa > Chordata > Actinopteri > Tetraodontiformes > Tetraodontidae > Takifugu > Takifugu flavidus. The sequence goes on along the minus strand of NC_079527.1, from coordinate 3,885,930 downwards.
ATGAATAACAAGCAACAGATGCATATTGCATATGATACAATGGCCACCTAACAGAAAGGAAACTATTTTCCCAAGTATGCTAAATACCACGTAAGCTGAATTTCACAAGTAGGTGCAACACTTAAGTTTAATTAGATGTGCTACATGCCAAACGTGCCATTTTCTAATGCAACACATCTAACATCTGACATTGTTTGGCTTAGAAATAACGGAAACCTGCCTCAGATGTTCGTTTGAATATAAATAAACTCATATAAACAGTCTGCAATCTGCATGCTGCGCAGTTCAACTCGGAGCAAAACCAGCAGAAAATGAATTTCTGCACATAAAAACGCTAGCGGCTAATTAGCGCATGGGAGCAACTATCTGATATACTGTACTGGATGTTTCAAGTGCTAGCTGTAGCATTACCTTGATTCCACGAAGAATTCTGACCCTGTCCTCGTCGTCAACACCGAAAGATACTTTCCTGGTTGTGCTCTCTGCTGACCCCATGTCTGCTTTTGTCAGCTTCTGTTATTACAATCTTTGACAATGTTCCTGAAATTACCGCACTATCGTCCTGTCCTGTCCTGTCCTGTGCTGTCCTCTCCTCTCCGTCCTGCCCAATGACAGATTGAAAGCGGGTTGCCAGACACGTATCTCAACATCCACCGTTTTCTGCTGTCGGACGGATAGAAAAATATTTTTGTATTAACGTACCCAACAAAATGAAGAATGTTTATAATTTTTGGGGAGCTAACCATGTTTTCTTCAGGTTTTTTATATCCTAATCTTCGTAATATGTGTTTCTTTGGTGCAAAAAGTAAAGACAAGGTTGTTTTATTCGCCCAAACTGGCAACCCAGTGGATTTTTTATTTTCAAAATCAGCTCATCAAACCATCTAGCACAAGTCTAATTATCAATCAAGTAACATGATTTCTCAAATCATTACCAATAGCTCATTAGAAGTGAAAAGGTTTAAATTCATTTAAATGTTTTTGTCATAATATCGAGAAAATTATTAAAAAAAAATAACCATTGATCTAAGAGAAAGGTTTGAAAAATAAATGCATCACCGAGTATATGAATCAACACAGTTATTCTTTATCAATACACTGTATATAGGGAAAATATGCATACAAGAACACAAAGAAATAAAAAAAGATTATGATTTCAATCTGCATCCACTACCAAAATCAAAAATGTGATTTTGATTTTGATTAAAATGTTGATCTTTCACATGGTTTTAAACTATACTTAAGAAAAATGTTTCTGTTTTTTTTTTATTCATTTATTTTTTTGGATATGTTGCTCTAAGGGTCTCACAATATTTTAACTATATACTATGTAAATTTTCAAAACTTAACTCTATACAAGGCAGCAGCAGGTCTTGTAAGACCTCATCATGCTGTATTGATCCTCCAACATCTGTGTCTCACATTTCTAGTCATGCTGAACATGGATAATCATAAATGTAGAACTATCAGAGTCACCACGATTGATTAACCACAAGCCTCCATTTAAATGACAGTAGTCTCCTAGACCAAATAAGGGTTTAAATGCTAGTTGCATAAATACATTTATAAACTGCCAAGTTTGGTTATTTCAGCTACTGCAGTAAATGCAGACAAGGGTAGAGTCTCTACCATTGCATTGTGCTTTGTTTGCTATGGCTAACATTTTAATGTTTTACAAAAGTAAACTTGAATCTTGATAAGCCAGTTCATTTGTCAAATGAAGCATAGTCCTTTGATTCACATAAGCTGTGGTCTGTCGAAACAGGTTTGAACATCTGGAATACCAAACTGATTTAGCTTTCCCGCAAAATGTCCTCATATAAATATGAATGTGTATGCGCGTTAATTTATAATGACCATAGGGCAATTAAACAGAAATATATGATTACCGGTACAAATATAATGATATAAATCTGATTGCACAAATTAATTCACTGCTGTATTCATAGCTCACTTTGCAATGATATCCAGGAATCAGGTGTGTTTGAATGGATGCTGAAAGCTGGGTATACCGGTTCTCTAAATACAGTCCTGAAGGTGTAAAGATGCTCTCTGTGACCTTTGGTGCTGTGAAACGTTAATACGCCCCCCTCATAGTCAAGTGCTATCTCAACCCTCTGAGGATGATTTTTCACCTCCCCCAAAGCTACATTACATGAAGACTGGCACACTGTCAACTTGCTGTTTTTCCACTGAAGACGCCAGGACACAGAGTTGTGTCCCAGGCGACTATGGTCACCACAACGAGGGATGCTTTTGTAGCAAATTCCCAGTGACCACATGGCGTTCGCCCCTACTTCCACCACCCAAATATGCTCACCACCAGAGAATCCCTTAGTGCATAGAATCTGGGGTGCACTTGTAAAACGCTCTGGGTGCTCTGGATAGAGTTGCTTGGTGGGGGTGTACTTAACTGTGTGCAGATCATTCGAGACCAGCAGAGAGGGGTGGGCAGTGCAGAGGTTGAAGGTGAGTTCCATTGGATTGAGGAGGATATGGAGAGAATCCAGGAGGTGGGTCATTTCCAAACGAAAGTCTTGGGTTTTGAGACTTGCTTGAAGATGTTTGGCGTTGAAAGGGTTCTTTGGAGGAATCTGGGATGAACTATTGCTCGTTATAACTTCTCTCATCTTTTCATCAATTAGTAGAAACCTGCAGAGGCAAAAAATGTCTTTACTGATGAAAAATGCATTGTCTATGTGTGCGTGTGTGTCTGTGTGTGTGTGTGTGTGTGTGTGTGTGTGTGTGTGTGCAAGTAAACAGTATATTAAAGCAAAACAGTTATGTGACTTTGATTTTTAAAAAAGCTAAAGGATAAAGGACAGTAATAATAAAGAAATCAGAACAGACTGTTAGTGCTTGCTTCTTCTCAGAGGTTTAAATTATTCCATGGCAGCAGAGAAGCAATACAGTTGTTTGTATAGATTAATTTCAATGATTCAACTTTTTTGGATAGCGTACTTCATAATCCAGTTCACATATCAGTTGAAATATTGAATTTGCCTGCACTAGTATTCCTATTTTGCTAATTATACGGATGGCAATGGCAAGAAACACATTTTTCTTGTACCTTCGTATGAATATGCACGTGTCAGTCTCCATGAGCACTTGTTTGGCAGTGTTTTGGGCATCCATTAAATGATGCTGCTGCTGTTCAAGTGAACTCAGACCAAGCTGCCAGCTTTTTCTGTACTGGCTCCCCTCCTCCTCTAGCAGGTCATGCAGACGCTCCCTGTACCTGAATATCATATTAAAAGAACGAGGTCTAGTTTTCATAATTACTCCTATCAATGTATGATGTGATTTGATTATTAACACTACAAACATTTATAACCATAAGGATGACATTAGTCATTTCTGACTTCCGTCATATGTATAGGTCACATTAACACCCTTGACCCAAGCCTCTATTTATGATTCTGTCATGAGTTCAATCATTTTGAGGAATTTTCTGATAGGTTTAAAAATGTAGGCAAACTGGACCAAATAGATAATACGTTATCATCATCATCCATTAGGTGATTTTTTTTATTTATTTTTTTATCTTGGGTGAGTGTCAAGTGTAAAGTAATACTGCATTTGTGGTTTATATTTGTTGCAAAAAGTCATGCAGCAAAAGTCTTCCTCTCATAAGGTTTACAAATCAATCTCTACATTGTTTAAAGTGGATTTTTTTAAATGGCTAAAATTAAAAATATGACAAAATTGTGAAAGCTCATGACGTCTGGTTGCTGCATACTTTTCACAACTGCAAGGCATTACCTCTCCACTAGTGCAGCTATACTGTCCATCAGAGTTATGGCCTTGTTAGCCATTTTATCGCTTGTTGCTTCAGAGGCTCCTTGATCCTCAGCCATTTTCTGGAAAAGACTCTCAATCATCTGCAGCCTGGAGGAAACAACCTACAAAAAGACATTTCATCTGTTTGACATTGCAATAAAGGAACTGAAGTGGAAGATTGTACACAAGGCCCTCGAGCTAGTTGCTCAAAGGAACATTCTGATCACATGAGGTGATCAGACTCTGTTTTCTGATCACATGAGGTGATCAGGCTCTGTTTTCTGATCACATGAGGTGATCAGACTCTGTCCACATTCTTAGAATTTTTCCAGTACCATCATGATGGCATCAGATAGCCAGGTGCCTTATTTAACCATGGAATGATGTCCTCTATTCTTCTCTACTGGTTTACAATTCTTTCAGTTTTACAGTCATCGCTGTATAACAATCTGACCTATCCCTACAGAAATGTCATATTATTTTTACCTGGAAATACATCATCAAATTTTCTTTTTAGCTAAAAAAAAAGCAATGCTCCAAAAAACAATAACTACCTTGCAGCGGCTTTGTAGTGCTCGCCTCATCTCCTCCTCGGCAGCAGTGAAGGTAAGAATGTCATGGTTCTGGTGATGACCTTCTATGAAGCAGGTCGCACACAACAGGTTCATGTCGCTGGAGCAAAAATACTCCAGAGGACGATGATGACAGGTGCAACTTTTCATTCCCAGCTCACTTAAGGGCTCCACCAATAAGTGTGACCTGAAGCTTTCCTTCTCCTGGTGCTTTTGCAAGTGCCTGGAGCACAGTAACACCTCACACTTCAAGCAGCTCTTCACTGCCACTGATGGTTCATCTATGCAGTGGTCGCAGAAAACCTCCATTTTCTCAGATTCAGTGTGAAAGTGCCTCTCCAAATGTGGAGCGCTGGCTCGGAAACCCTCCACGATATTGCACAGTTTGAAGTTTTTCTGCAGGGACTCCACGTCCTGGAACTTCCCACGGCATTCTGGGCAACATGGAGGTGTTTGTCCAGATTTGCTGGCAGGGGAGGCAGTCGTCCAAATGCAAGTACGGCAGTAGTTGTGTCCACACGGGAGGACCACCGGATCGCAAAAAAGCTGAAAGCAGATGGGGCAGCTCAGCTCATTGGCAAGGTGCTCCACTGGTTTGGTGAAAGGCATGATGTAAACTGTTGATGCAGCTAAGTTGAGGCAGTCTTTTTCTTTCTCTTCAGTTGTCTTACTCATTTCTCTCTAAGATCTTCCCAGCCTCTGAGTCTACTCCAAAACCTGGAAAACAACAGGTAATACAGGTCTAGCATACAGGAAGTGGGCAGCCTTTAATCAGAATGACTCAAATATATTCACGTGTAGTACAGGGCACTCGTTTCCAAAGCACTTTTGTGTTATAAGGGTTTCTGTTAATAGTAAAAATATGCTACATACAATTGTGTTTACCCAATAACACAAGTAAAGGACAGTCAGGACAAATTTGTAAGTTTATGAAAGCATATTAAAATTTACTTGGCTTAATACACTCAAATGAGGTCTTAAGTTTAAGATAACATTTTATTTTAAAAATGTGTTAGAAAATTCCACCTGCTACTGAAGGAATGTGATGTAAAAATCTTTATTTGTAAAGATGAAAATGTGTCAAATGAAATGGTTCTTTTTTTTGGTTTCACTATGATTTTCCTGAGATCACTTGATTTAAGAATAAAACTTTTACCTCATTGGCAACTGTTGGTTTTTTTGGAATATATTTGAAAAGACATGTGAAGAAGCACTATAGCAAAGCGAATAGTGTGCACAGTAAAATCTCCAGTGCTGAGGAATGCTGTTGTCTGTAAACACCACAGGACACAACACTGAGCACATTTCACCACCTTGCCTGGTTGAAATCATTACACTCAGTTGCACACGATGGCTCTTCTGCAGGTTATCAATGTCAATGTCTTTTGCTTTCCCTTAATTGTTTTAATTCTTTAGATATTTATTTTCCACAGTGATAATTGAAGAAATTCAAGATGTCTTTATTACGCTTAGTAAATGCAATTGGACAAGAATATAGCCTATTAATGGATTATGAAGATATGCATATTTGGATTTAATGCTAGAGAAAATCAAAGTGAATTGCAGGTGTTAAAGCAATCTGTACCATGTGGATTGTAATGACAGAACCAAAAGCAAGGTGTCTGTTGTGTGCCAAATTTGCCGTCATTAGAACCTCCTCATTACCACATCAACTCTGTCCTGCAGCAGCTTCACTGGCATCCAGTTGAAGTCGAAGTAGAGTTCAAACTCCTGTTGTATACATTCACCCCTTCATATGTGCCTGATCTCCTCCACACTGGCTCCCCTTCCTCCACCCTTAGAGCTTCCTCCATACTGTACCTCTCCGTCACACAACTAGTTCCCTAATTTGCTTAAATTGGTTCTGAGCAAGGCCTAATTGTTATATATTGTTGTTTTTGGATGAATTATTTATTCAATATTTGAAGATGATTAAATATTGTCATATTTTTTCCATCTTATTTTTATTACTCTGCGCCCAAACGTATTGGCTTTTTGAAGGGATCAACCTGCTGAAAAATTCCTGAAATCTTTTGTCAAGCCTAGCTTGCGTATCAAAATCTCCTAATTGTGACGGGTATGGTATGGTTTTAAGTGCAGTACAAAACAGGCAATGAACTGATGATCAGTTAACAGGTTTATTAACTGCAATCTGGCACACAAAACACAGTTCGAGGGCGGGGCAGTGGACTTGGTCGAGGCAGGCAGAATCAGGCAAACAATCCAGAGGGAGACTGGCTGAGCTCGTGGTCAAAAGAGAAGACAGAGTTAATTTACCGGGGGTCAGACAGAACAGGCAGGTTGTACACAGGCAGGGTCGATACCAGGAAGACAGGCAGGTAAACACTGGAAGGTCTTGCATAGCAGCGACAATCTGGCACTGAGTGCGTGTGAGGCTGGAGAATATATACTGGTAGGTGAACTGATTGATGAGTGAGGGCAGGTGTGTGATCAGTGACTGAGAGCAGGTGTGGTGATCAGAGGGTGTGGCGTGAGCAGGGCAGTGGAAAAGTACTGAGTCCATGGGCTGGAGCAGAGTGTGACACTAATTGCCTCGATGAGGATGTTGATGGCATTTTCAGGTCTTGCACTTTGACAAACTCCGACCTACAGTGTTAATTTAGTCTTGAAGGTTACATGTAGGATTGTTGTCTCAGTCTGAATATATAACAACTGCTGCTAACAACAAACAAGTCCTGTGTGACATTTATTGCTTGAACTTGAAAATTTCAGCTCTAATCAATTTTTCTTCATGTGCCCGCTGTGATTGTCACCCAGCCTCCAACATTACATATAACGGCCAGCACTCCATGAAGGAGTTGCAAGGATCTGATCAAATCTGCTTGCTTGCAGAGAATTTTTGCTAATGGTTAAAATATGTATAAAAACAAACCTGAAATGGCCCCTGGAACAGCTTTCTAAATCTGGTTTACAGACTTTAGTTTCATCTTCCCAATTGGAGTACCTGACTTCCAGGTGAAGAGGAAGGAAAATATGGGCTGGCAAATTTATTGCTAAATATAAACAAAGTATTGGCTTGTTCTGCCATTTATTTTTTCCAAATAAAGCCCTGACTTTGATTGTAGAGCAATAATTTTTCCACACTTATGTCATGCAGGGGCACCAGAGTGTAAATGTTCTCATAATGATTGTTGTTTCAGAGGTTGTCATACATTCTATTATATTCTTGAAATATTCTATTTGACGCACAGCCACTTGAAGCATGTCAAAGAATGTTGAAGTTCCAGTTGAGCGTAAGGGCTTGGACAAAGCAGCTCCAAAGGCTTAAACTTTTATTACGCTTCTAAAGAGCTACTCAACAGTCGTTGTTGTATTTGAGCAAAACTAAATGATAGCACATGATTTGAAAGGCTGTAAAAAAGGCAATCTTAGAAGAAAAGCGACTGACAGCTTTTGTTGTCGTCTGTGAACAACTTCCTCAACAATGGCACAACCTGACAGTGGTAAGTTCAGTGAACTGCTAAGCCTCAGGCTTTGCTCTCATGCATTAATTCCTACTTTAAAATATATATTTGCTGCAGACTTCACCTGTATTTGGATTAAAATACCTGAAACCTTGAAAAACGAATTAATTAATTTAAATAAATTAATTTACTTGATTAAATCAAGTAAAATCAGCTGACTTGTTCAGGCTGGCAACAAGAGAACAAGAAAAACAACTCACTGATTTAATTATATGGAAGGAGATAGGACTTAATCTCTTATATTTAATAAATCTATGTTGAATTGGTGACAAGACTTGAGGGACTAAACAATTGAATATCTTTTTTATTTTAAAATATGGATCTACTTAAAAGAAGACAATTTAGTGGATAGTATAATGCATTCATCTGTAATATCAAAATCACATTATTTTAATTTTTTGATTTGATGTTTTCAGCCTTTTCCATTGCAAATTGCTGTGTTATGGGTCAAATAATTTTGCCACCTAACAGAACAAAAATGTAGCCCTGTTGAGCCGCATTTTGTAATATCGGTGCATTTTGTAATAAACGTCCAAAATGTAATAACTTTTTCATTTCATTTTGTAATAGAGCCACATTTTGTAATAAACTGCCCCAGCCCATTTTGTAATAAATTTTGCGGCATTATGTAATAAGTTATTACATTTTGAGAAGATTACTACAAAATGCACTTGCAACTTTCTTATTCTCTAGAAAATGTAATACTATGGTGCATTACATAATAACAATTCTAAAGCATAGTTTATTTGTTTGTTAATTGTATTTTATTTTACTTTAAAGTATTTGTAAAAGCTAGGCCTATTATTAGTATCACTGTATTAGCCTAGTAGCAGTACTTAGCAATTACTATCAGTACACTATTCAAATTTGTACAACCTTTGTACACTAATTGTGTGCTTTCCAAAGACGTCCAACTCAAGGCTTCGGCTTAATGTTTCCCTTAGATAGATTGATGGATGGAATCGATGCAATGTCTTTAAAATGTTGAGACACTCTGTTAAATGTCCCAAACATTGACAACACTCCTCTCGCTGGTAAATTGGCTTTATTTGAAAATCGGTTTGAATAGACCATGTGGCCATTTTACCCCTATTAGAGGCATCCTTTGGAAGATGGACTGCTGAATGAGGTTTTAGATAAAGAAAGAAGGATGTTCACCTTTGATCCCCTCAGTCAGACTCAGGCTGCAAATTTTACATTTTTAATCATTTCACAAAGATGGCAATATTTGTGTTACACATATACACACATCCTCACATTTCTAACCTAAACTCAATTTTACCCCCCCTAAAACCATGTCTGAACTCTTACGTAAGGTAATGGATGGGAAGATCGAGTGCCACCGTGCTGATGGCCAGTTCTCGGGGTACTGAGGTCTTCAGGTGCGTCTTGAGCCTAAATGAGGTTTTGGCGTTTGAGAGCTGCATTGTCCTGCAAGTCAGACTTGGTGGATGCAGGACAATGTTCTTGACCGTACAATTTTATAAGATTTTTGACATTTTGAGATGAGGTCCTGACATCAGTATCCGGTGAACCAGTGTCTGGTCCAGGAGGAAGGTCTTCAGGTGCGTCTTGAGCCGAAATGAGTTCTTTCCATAAATTCGGGATTTTACATACACATGAATTATCTGGAAGCCACAGGCGTTTGAGAGCTGCATTGTCCTGCCAGTCAGACTTGGTGGATCCAGGGCGATGTTCTTGACCGTACAATTTTATAAGATTTTTAACATTTTGAAATGAGGTCCTGACATCAGTATCCGGTAAACCAGTGTCTGGTCCAGGAGGAAGGTCTTCAGGTGCATCTTGAGCCGAAATGAGTTCTTTCCGTAAATTCGGGATTTTACATACATGTGAATTATCTGGGAGCCACGGGCGTTTGAGAGCTGCATTGTCCTGCCATTTAGACTTAGTGGATCCAGGGCGATGTTCTTGACCGTACAATTTTATAAGATTTTTGACATTTTGAGACGAGGTCCTGACATCAGTATCCAGTGAACCAGTGTCTGGTCCAGGAGGAAGTGTTGGTAGTGAACCAGTGTCTGGTTCAGGAGGAAGTGTTGGTAGTGAACCAGTGTCTGGTTCAGGAGGAAGTGATGGTAGTGAACCAGTGTCTGGTTCAGAAGGAGGTGTTGTTAGTGAACCAGTGTCTGGTCCAGGAGGAAGTGTTGGTAGTGAACCAGTGTCTGGTTCAGGAGGAAGTGTTGGTAGTGAACCAGTGTCTGGTTCAGGAGGAGGTGTTGGTGGTGAACCAGTGTCTGGTCCAGGAGGAAGTGTTGGTAGTGAACCAGTGTCTGGTCCAGGAGGATGTGTTGGTAGTGAACCAGTGTCTGGTCCAGGAGGAAGTGATGGTAGTGAACCAGTGTCTGGTTCAGAAGGAGGTGTTGTTAGTGAACCAGTGTCTGGTCCAGGAGGAAGTGTTGGTAGTGAACCAGTGTCTGGTTCAGGAGGAAGTGTTGGTAGTGAACCAGTGTCTGGTCCAGGAGGAAGTGTTGGTCGTGAACCAGTGTCTGGTCCAGGAGTAAGTGTTATTAGTGAACCAGTATCTGGTTCAGGAGGAGGTGTTGGTATTGAACCAGTGTCTGGTCCAGGAGGAGGTGTTGGTATTGAACCAGTGTCTGGTCCAGGAGGAGGTGTTGGTAGTGAACCAGTGTCTGGTCCAGGAGGAAATGTTGGTATTTCAACACGTACCTCCTCGTCGTCCTTATCGTCATGTTGCGATTTTGGATCTACCGTCGGCCTCTTCTGGTCACCTGGCCCAACGAGAGTTGACTGGACCGGCTTGGACGGCTTTGACCCATCTGGAGTGTTGTTCTCGCCTGCCTGTGCTCAATCTGGGCAGCGCCACACAGGGATGCGATTCAAGGATGGGCCCGACGCCACGCGTCACGCTGGGCTCGGGGTTCTTGCTCCGTCCACCGTAAGGCGGGGAGTCTGGCAGATTGATGCTTTCACTACACTCACCAGTAGTACTCTCCCCACTAAAGCAGCACCCCATCTTCTGAAGCCTGAATCGGAAACAAAAAAAGCCACTGCCATGACCACACAGCCTAACTTAGAATTTGGTAGAGTTGCCAGCAGAGCTCAACCGGATCCCAATCATCAACTCCCAATCACTTACCTTTCTACCTTTAACGAGTGTGCACGTCAGTACGTACCTTATCTATCTTTGAGGGTGATGCTCGGTTGAGAATGAGATGAATGAGGCGGCAGGTCTGATTCTAAATCAAAAAATCTATGCAACTGGAGAGAAATGAGTTGTCTTTGGGTAATGGTGGTTTTTCAGCTTAACCTATAATGGTAAGTGGTTTTTGCTTAAATTTTTGTTTGAAGCAATTTATTATCAAAGCTCAATGGCTTTGAATTAAAGCCTTTTATCTACTTTGACCTCACAATGTCACAATGAACGCTTTTATCACTTCCAGTTCTATTCGACAGTTGATACATTCCCTTTCCGGTTGGAAAATGTTCCGGCCGCTTGTAAAAGTGTTCCGTCACTTGTAATTTTGTCTCAGCATTTGCAAAAATGTTTGTTCGTAAAAATATTTGTTTGTAAAAGCGTTTTCTAAAATGTAAATTTGTCTCCGGCTTCGTAAAAGTGCTTCGCACCTCTTGGCCACCGTAACTGTGATTCAAAACGTTGATATAATATTTAGAACCGGTAGAATGAGACATGATTGTAGGATGGTTGCGGTACTCGATATGTGGAAAATGTGAGCGCAAACACACACGTCAAAACAAGCGCTGCAGCGACATGTTGTAACGTTCAAACGCAGCCCATTTTTTGCCTGGAGCCACTCAAATGATTAATATCTTAATTAACAACTGCATTAGAAAAGCGTGAGCCGCGTTAACTGAAGTGATTGTTTCTGTGTTTTCCTTTTTTTTCCCGGGTCGCGAGAAGGAGGCTAAGTCGTGCGGCTCCGTTTGATTGACTGTAAAGCCAAAAACACCTCATTTCCCTGCAGCTCTGCACCAGGAACATTTGCCTAGAAAAGGTTGCGCGCCGGATGAAGAGTTTTCCCGGGTAAAAAAAAAAGACGCCTGGGACATTTTATGAGTGCACATTAAGGGACAAGTTCTAGGGGACGTTTGACTCTGATACAATAGCTGAGGCATTGATTCCCAGAGAGGAAATTACAAGAAACTGGACCTGGAAAATTTCAGATGCTCTTTGCAATGTAATGTGGTCACCATAGGTTCCAGTTTGGGCCATTCTTTCCAAGTATCCATCCCAGGCATTGCCATCGACAAAGTTGATCAAGAGTGTTCCATTTCCATTGTATGGATAATTCCTGAGGTCTTGGACAATTTCATCTCTTAAGCTTTCTGGTGATCTAAATATTCCAAGGGTGGATAGCTGGTCAGCCATGGCTGCAAACTGACAATTTCCATCTGGGTCAGGGTCATAGCGAATGCTTAACTCCATGGACATTTGCTCAACTTTCTTGCTCCAGAACCCTTAGTATCATCTAGACCCTTTTTAACAACACAATCAACATTAGACTGTAGCATGACTGGCTTGCCGGCACACAGTAGTGCCTGCCCATCCTCACTGAGAGAATAGACCCCTTGATTTCTCCAGAGACGCACCAAGGCATTTTGTTGAAATCTTGTGTGTTTAGAAACTGGAACATGAAACTCTCCTCTCAACTTGCAAACTATGACATGGTGGCTCGACTGGTGTCCTGGTGCGGACACAACAACCTGCAGCTGAACGCTCAGAAAACAGTGGAGATGATTGTGGACTTCAGGAAAGTCACAGCCCCCCCTTGCCCTCATGGACTCCCCCATCACCATTGTGGACTCCTTCTGCTTCCTGGGCACCACCATCACCCGGGACCTTAAGTGGGAGCCAACCATCAGCTCCCTCATCAAGAAGGCCCGGCAAAGGATGTTCTTCCTACGGCAGCTGAGGAAGCTCAAACTGCCTCCCAGGATGTTGGCGCAGTTTTATACGGCCATCATCGAGTCCATCCTCACCTCCTCCATCACCGTGTGGTACGCTGGTGCCACCGCCAGGGACAGACTGAGGCTGCAGCGCGTCGTGCGCACTGCCGAGAAAGTGATCGGCTGCAGGCTTCCATCCATCCAGGACCTGTATATCTCCAGGACCCGGAGGTGTGCAGGTCAGATCACGGCCGACCCTTCCCACCCTGGTCACGGACTGTTTCCCCCCCTCCCCTCAGGCAGGAGACTACGGTCCATTCGGACCAAAACCTCCCGCTACATGAACAGCTTCTTCCCCTCTGCCATCAGGCTGCTGAACACCAAGTGACTTATCACTTAAGCACCATGTACAGCAGCCAGTCGGACTTATGAACAATACAGTACTTTTGCATTGACCTGCACTGTGAACTTTTAACCTTAACTTAACTGCTGCTCTTGCACATTATAGGAATACACATTACCTATTCCTTACTATTTATATATATATATGTCTTATCTTATTTATCTTATTCTAGTGTTTATTGTCTTCTCTATGTTGAATGTTGCAGCGTCACACCGAGACAAATTCCTAGCTTGTGTAATACTGTGTACTACATGAACAATGGCAATAAATAATTCTGATTCTGATTCTGAGCCCCAGCAGGGTGCAGGTCAGGGTTATAATTAGCAGACCTACAAGGGTGACAAAAGAGGGAAAATGTTTAACTCCCAAAATTAAACTGCATTTTGTGCCTTTTTTTGCACTTTTATTTTATTTGTGGAATTTCATTTTAAGTACTAACATATTTTATCTTGAATTAATATTTAAGAAGGTATTTTGATTATTTTTTATTATTTTTAAATTATTTTGATAACCCACCACCACCTGCGGAATCACAGTACCATAATTAAAATTGCTTTATGAATGTTGATCTTATGTTATAGATTTGTCTCAATAAAGGATGCTATCATTAAAGAGGACACTGCTTTTGTAGGAATACTGAAAAACAAGGTTTTAACAAATTTATTGTTTTCACACCTGTTCTAACATTTTTAGCCTTTTAATAGCTATTTCAATGCTTACTCTTTATGACTGTGTTAATTCAATGCATGGAATGTTAGGTATTCAGCTTCACTCATTCAGCCAATGGTTTTCAGTGACTTCACACAGGGAAGGTATTGCTCTCTTATCCAACATTCTCCATATGGCTAAATTAGGAAGAAGTGAATTAGTAAGTTAAACTACGTAATTAGACTTACAGTGAAGGGTGAAGCACAACTATCAAAGCTGTTGTTCACAATGAAGATCTACCCACAGAATAACACATGAGAGGGGCGAACAGAGAGGCAAACTTTGAAACAGCTTGGAACTGTAAAGTTTGGCATTCATCTTAAACCATTTTAGAGCAAAACAGCTATTAGGTTATTTGTTATCCAAATTAATTAAGATCTGCAAAGTACAGTTTATGTTCTTACAATGACAAAAAAAAGTTCAACCCCAAAGTTTTATTGGCATTTAAAATATAGATGATTCATAACTTTTCATTCCTTCTGATAAAAAACCCTATAATGTACACTAGTCTACTCAAAATAATAAAAAAATGAAGGGTTCTACCCAGTGTAAGACCATATGCTGGTGCAGTGGGCCCTTCCTTCTCATGCACATAGTATTTTGTTTCCAACTCATTCCACTATGTAAATAATATACATTATTAACCAGAATGCCTCTTTCATTGTGATCTGGGATGTGTTTATTTTTTGAGCAGTGTACTATTGTGTGTGTGTGTGTGTGTAGTTTTTTTGCACATGCACAGTTTTCCTTCAAATGTGTCCTACTTTAAGTTATTAACTTTTAATATGTACTTAGAGGCATAGATTTCAGTTTTACTTTACAAACTGTTTTTAATGCAGTGAGCATAACTTGGACAATGCAGGTTTAAATTCAGTCATATAATTTCTTATCAAGGGCAAAACATCTACATAACTTTAGATCAACTGCAAAATGTCTTTATACTTCCATATATTCAATTGCACAGATAATGTGTGGCACAGTTTTTTCATACCTGGCATCATATTGAACTCTGTTGGCTGTCTCAATTAAGCATGCAAGCAGCACGTGATCTTTGTAGAACTGATGCAGCAGCCAATCAGATTACAGCCCGCCCTCCCCTCCCTAGCAGAGTGACAGACCATGTAGAGCAGGGTTTTGAATTTGGCCACAAGTTATTGGCCTATATAATTCCAAACTTCAAATAGGCAACTAAAGTTATATTTGGAGTATTCTGTCAAACATAGATTTATTGGGCTACATAGCTCTAAGGGAAATTGCATAAAAAACAACAAAAGTCACTCTTGTATAATTTAATTGTTTAACAAACAACAGTAATAGCTATTATTACATAATGCACCATGTTATTACATTTTCTAGAGAATAAAAAAGTTACAAGTGCATTTTGTAATAATCTTCTCAAAATGTAATAACTTATTACATAATGCGGCAAAATTTATTACAAAATGGGCTGGGGCAGTTTATTACAAAATGCGGCTTTATTACAAAATAAAATGAAAACGTTATTACATTTTGGACGTTTATTACAAAATGCACCATTATTACAAAATGCGGCTCAACAAGCCCACAAGTTTTAGTTTTAAAATGTATTAAAGCTGAGTTGGTCAAATAAAAATATCCTAATTGGGGCACAAATGGGTACGCCACAATTTGATTTAATAATTAGTTGATTCGTTTTCACAGCCATGTGAAAACAACAAAAACTAGCTTTGTAAGTAAATGTAAATATCAGATTGATAAAGCTAAAACTGTCTTTTCATTAAATGATGATTGCTGCAATGGCTCTATTTTTGTACTTCCCAGATCAACAGAGATGTCTGATGCAGAAGTCAACAATAGGATCAACAGGTAAAATAAGAAGAGACTTGAGTATATGGTTAATATTGGTCCATGTACAAAGCATAATTTAAATCACATTGTAAAATGAAACATGCCATTTTGAAGGGTATTTCTTATTCCAGTCAAAGGATTTGCCTAATTGCATTGCTCGTCACACATTATTGAAGGAGGAAATACCCTAAAAATTGGAGGTTTCATTATACATGAATTATACTTTGTACATAGACTTTATTATTCTTTTTGAGTACATTCAGAGGTGGATTAATTAAGCTATATAAGTGAATGAAATTACTGATAAAATCATATAGCATTACTGTCGTCCTGTGCATTACAGACATGTCAACCTGCTTTCATGACATTAACTCTGGTAAAATTTATTTCTTGCCTTGTTTGGGAAAACAGTCAACTTAATGTACTCCAGACAAGTAATGGCGTTTCACTTGATTCCAGGAGTGGCTTCTGTAATTTCCATCTTTTGCATTGGACTGTTGTCTGGAGCTGCCGGAGGTCTTCTGCTTGGAGCAACAGCTGTCGTTATGATTCAGGCTCTGGAGCTTCTGCTTGAGGACAAGCTTTTGATGGAACAGTTAGAGAAGTACATTGTGGACAGTAATTATTTTGCTATAAAAAATGAGGTTACCGACCTCCAAATATCTCTATTTGCGGGGATATTTGGTGTTTTTTCTTCAGCTTTGTCATTAACCATTGGTTTGTATTTAGGCTTATCAACATATTCACTAGTGATCAGAAAGGAAGGTCAAGGAGCAGTCACAAAGACTCTGAATGTTGCTGGTTCTGTGTGTCTCATGGGTGTCACAGCAACTGGATATCTTCTGGGCTTTACTTTAAAAACATTCTTATCACTTACACTCTGGACTGATATACTGTTGTTGTATATCGTTTGTTTTGCGGGATATTGCCTGTTTCCACTCTTAATGTATGGGCGAAATACATATCTATCTGTAGTGCTTTGTGGTATTGTTTTCACCCCAGCTGCCACATTGCTGTTATATTTTTTAACATTTTGCTTTAACAGTAGCAGTATTGTTTTGGAGGCCATTTTTATCGGAGTTTTTCCTGCTCTATTGTGGGCTGTTACTGTAGGACTGTCTTTATTTGCATTTTGTCAAAGGGCTGAAGCAGATAGAGTATTAGCTACTACTGCAGGTGTTGGTGGAGCAGTCTTAAGTTTCATAAAATTGGCTCTACCTGTGCTGGGGCCAGGACCCACTCTAGGAGCTCTGATGGGGGTAGCAGGGGCAGTTGGAGTATGTATTCCTGCAGCAGGGGCATGTACGGCCCAGTATGCACCAGCGGTAGGTTGTCATGGATTTTTCGGAAAGGTGGGGATCACAGTGGGGGCAGCTGCTGGAGCTTTTCTATCCTCTTGTGCCCACGAGGGACTGTCAAAAATCTTTTTGGTCCTTTGTGCATTCACAATTCCAGCTGCTCTCTTTCTTAAACTCTTGATTTTAGAAATTCCTTTCCAGAGGTGTAATTTACATTTATTCATGTACTTCCTCGTGCTTGTAGTCCTAATGCCATTTACACAAACCACTCTAGTGACAATTGGAATTGAATACACATTACACTTTTGCCCAAAAGTTTATATGATTTGCTTGATTTGTGTTATGACAGCATTTCTGTCAATTTATAAATTCTACAGTTATTAGTTTGGTAGAACCCATTTTCTGTGTGGAAAAATAATAATGTGGAAGAATTCTACATTCACAGTCACACCAGCCACATTGCTCGAGCTGATCAAGTTTTTGACTTTTTAAAGCACAAACTTGATAATGTCAATGTTGTAAGGTTGATTTGCAGAGAAATGCAGAGCTTCAAGTAACAAAATGATCCTCTTGAATCCTAAAGGTAAAAACATTGATTTATTCTTGCAATAAAATGGTCCACGATATGATTTAATGTGTTGGCACTTATATTGTATTCACATATTTTAGTTCCTTATGTTGACTATTATTTAATAAGGTGTTTTCATTGTATTCCAGTTGCTCAATGTTGAAAAGACAACCTATTTTATTTTCTACTCATCCACCAGGTGGCACTTTTCCTTGTCTGTTATACATTATAATTATAATTATTCAGAAATCACTGCACCACATAAAGTGTATCAAAATGCTCCAAAAAATAAACAATAAAGGACAATAAAATTCAGAAACAATGAAATGCAGCCTCTCATGCAGGGTTAAAAAGCCAAAGTTTTGAAGAGGCTTTTGATAATGGGCAGTGACTCAACATGCCTGACGTGATGGAGAAGCTGATTCCACAATTTTAGCACAACAGCTTAGAAACTGAGTGGAGTTTCCACTCAGTTTCCTCCTAGATTTGAGGACAAACAACAAAGACTGATCTGCTGACCTGAGTGCCTGAGAGGAGGTACAAGGATGAGAAGATCAGCTAAATAAATAGGGGCAGGACCATGAAGGTGTTTGAAAATAAAAGAAATAATTTTAAAAAGCCAGTCATAAACAGGAAGCCAATGAAAGGAAGTTAAAACTGTAGAAATATGCTCTTCAATAGTACCAGTTGAAAGATGTGCAGCCATATTTTGGACAGCAGAGTCCACAGAGTCTGCCCAAGGCCAACATAGAGTGGAGTAGATCATGAATTAAAAGTGAGGCTAACCTCACCTTGGCCAGTTGTCTCAGGTGAAAGAAGCATCAAGCATAATATCACTTACATATAACATATATATGCATGTGCAGTTCACTTTTTGTGGAATTGCACCTGATGAGATGATTTGTTGGGGGATCTCCTCTCCGTCAGACCTATATTAAAGCAGAAGTCAGCCAAAATCATCAAGGATCCATTGCCAAAATAGTCATTCTGGAGGAATTATGTAGAAGACATGAAAGCATTCTTCACAGTGTCTCCAGCCTGTATCACACAATCCAGAATCTCGACTCTATTGACTGACAGAGCAAATCTGATGTCCACAGTGAAGATGACTGTGTGATCTGGGAAGAGCTGCAACACCAGATGATGGTCTGAAGATGGTCTGGACCAACTTTGTCTCTGTGAGGGGGATTATTCTAAATGAAGCTACACAGGAAAGCACAAAAGAGACACAGCAAAATAGTAGGATGAAAATAATAAATCAAGAATCTGATTTTTATATTTTTAAGTTTTTGCCAGTAGAGGGTACTATAACTCATAAACAGTATTTTGTGAAATCTTGCTATATTTTGCCTCATATGGTTTAGTGTATAGTGTATTTTTTTTGGTGTATAGTGTATCATATTTTTCCTATCCATTCTTGCATCCTGGTCCATCCCTGCTCTGCATGGGCGGGGGGAAAACCCTGCAAACAAGACAAAGAAAAAACTGAGCCAGAAACAATCTGGAACCTATTTTATCATTTTACAATTAGCAATGAGGAAGAATTTTGACTTACAGAGCAGATCAATAGAAATCTTAAATTTGAAAGTTGAAGGGAGTGAGACTGCTACAGCCTGCTTGCATGGCAGGGTAGGAGCTACACTATCACAAGAGAGGCACTAGAGAAGTGCTGCTGAGGAGACGTCCCAAGGTATAGATGTAGCAATACAGTATGTCATTTAAAGGTTACAATGCATCCACAACCTGATGAAAGCTGATAATTTCCCGTTCAGGTTATTTGAGACAATCTTCTTACTCTGATCTTTCATAAGATTTTGTTATGTTTGCCTTAACATTTTTTTTAATGAAAGAAAGTGTAAGCAACGCATATAGCCAGAGATATATTGGTTTACCACTGCATTTTCTCCTTAAGCTTTCCCGGGGAATTACCCATGCAAGATTTTCCTGCTCTTTGTCCTGGCTGTGCATGCAGATGGAATCAAAATTTCTCCAACAATAGAGCCTTCTCTTGTTGAGGTGTGGCCCTGGGCCATGCTCTTGGATGCTGGACCTGGACTGAGGATTCTTCTTGATAAAGGTTGAAAGCAAGAAAATCTCCCATGGGCCTCCCCCTGATCCACACACTCATTCTTTCCTGAATGTTGTGATTAGCGCTCAGTTCTGCGGCGCTGGCCATGTGCCAGTTTGTTGCTCCTTCAGGTCTACACTTAGAAGCTGGAGCCAAGCAGTAAATTGAAACACTGTCTCTGTTGTTAGCAAGAAAAATTAATTCATCTAATCTATTTGACTGTGTTTATTTCTTCCTCAATTACTCATTCAAAAATTGTGTTCAGCCTTATTTTAGTCATGGTGGAAGGATTTCTACATTATATTGTGTTACATCTAATACTTTTGTATTGAGCGTCCAGTAATAGTGTTTCTAGGATAGCACTCCTAGAACTCCTTGTTGATGATAAACAATATGTCCAAATATATATCTTCACAAGAATTACATGATGGTGATGAGCTGCAGAGGCGAGGTATGGACGAAGAATCAGGCAGCGAGGGGGGGATGGTAGTGTTCAGTTTGAAGGAAGTCTGGAACCTATAAACTGGGGCAACTTCTATGACATGAAGCGAGCGTCACAACTGTTCAAACTGGTTGGCTGTGCGACACGCCTTTGTCTCCGCCTCATCGCTTTTGATAAAACCAATCACCTCTGCTTCATTCTTCCTGTCGTTTTAACCTTAGCTGTCCAAAAAAAAAAGGCTTGTGCACCAATAGGTGGGTGAGAAGGGAGGGAGGCTGAAAGTTTGGTGGTCCCCTCCCTTTAAAAAGTCAGATGCAAGTCGCATTTACACATGCAGCTGCAGGAGCAGAACATGGGAAGAGTGAGGTTTGGCTGAAGCAGTTTACACTCAAAGAGAATGAGATGAAGAATCTTTCTGGCCCATCGGTCATTGTGGTCTGGCTTTTCTAAATGTGGCACACTGCTGAAGAAGAGAGTTTGGTTAAAAAAAAAATTGGAAGAGGGATCCTATGAAGACAGCTGAATTATGGAGAACTGAAAGAAAAGGGAGGTGAGTGAAGACATTAATCAAAGAAAAGAGAAGAAGGGAGGAAGACAGCAATTATTCAGAGAAGTGACAGGTAGAAAATCACAGTGAGCAAGGAGAGGACGGAGGAAAGAAGTGGCAGAGCATGAGAGAGAAAACCCAGTCGACTGATGAACACCCTGCAGGAAGGGTGCTTTCTGTTTTGGAGAATCCAGGACGACCACCGTCCAACGCTTGTCCTGTGGTTGTAGCTACGCCGAGAGTTGCTGGGCATAAACGCCAAATGGATTCACATGTGGAAGATCAAATATGTACAGTCACCCTGACCACGACCCACCAAGATGATGATGAACCAGAGGCTGATGTCCACCTCTTCACTTCAACTGGGCCCAAAAGAGTAAAGAGAAGTCCTCAACTTTCACCCTGCTCTAGACCATCACTGTCTCCTTTTCCTGGACCAAGTCCTGGAAGCCTTTCAGCCCTTGAAGATCCAAACAGCCAGCGTACCATTGCCAATATCCGAGAGCGCCAGCGGACACAATCCCTAAACGAAGCCTTTGCCTCATTGCGTAAGATTATCCCAACCCTACCATCAGACAAACTTAGCAAGATTCAAACCCTCAAATTGGCGTCGCGGTACATTGACTTTCTGTACCAGGTTCTGCAGAGCGATGACATGGACACAAAGCTGGCTGGATGTAACTATCTTGCTCATGAGAGGCTAAGCTATGCTTTCTCTGTCTGGAGAATGGAGGGGGCTTGGTCAACCATGTCTGCTGGACACTAGTCACATTTAAACAAAAGGTTTGTCTTTTGGCTTTAAGCATTTTGGTTTCTCAGTACAGGAGAGGCTTCCTAATTTACCCACAGGGCTGATCAGCTTGGGATCAACAGCAGACTTTACGAACAGCTGAACTCATCATCAACTGTTGTCCAATGACGGAAAGTGATTTTTTTGTAGTTTAAAAGACAGCATGGCTCATTTTGCAACAGCTTTATGGTGCATTGGATTTCTCAGGTTCTCAGGCTCTGTTTTCACACCTTAAGATTTTTTTTAGTCTTGCCACTATTGATATCGTCCGTTTTTCCCCCCAAAATGTTGATGTAGGCTAATCGCTGCCTCTAGCTAACAAGCTCAAGTGTAATAAATCGCAGGCTACAGATGAAGGACTTCAAAGACAAAATAGGATGTTTTCCAAAGAGACTGGACCTTTGACTTTTCTGTAGCCTTTAAATTCCATCTTTTCCAAGACTGACATATTATGAATCCCTGACCGCCACTGAACCCAAGCCACTGTGGAAAAAGTTGCCGTTGTCCTGGCACAGTTTCTCCTCTTTATACCCAAACCAAACCCCTTTGTTTCCTCTGGTGCCAAAAAAACTCTCTTCTTGAAATTCTTTCCTCTCCTTCTGGCCCAAATGTGCTTGCGTTGCACGTAACCGTTATGAAGCTACAGAGAGCCACCGTGGAGGCGTAATGAAAACAAACGGCCTATAAAAGCTATGAATCATGCGTGTCACCATCAAAGGGAGGGCTGATGTGGCTCCCTGCTGAGCCTCCATAAACCACTGGAAGTGATGGAGGAGGTGAGAGATGATTTATAAGCACACAAATACACACCCATGCATGGATGTACTGAAGCTGTACATGAGCACCCACATGAAAAACACACACCTCCCCCACAACTCTAAAAAGAGCTTGAGTTTTATTTTCTTAAGAAGCCAACATTTGCAATTATCTGTGGACACAAGAAAGTCCATTTCGTATTTGTTCTACCGCAGCTTCTCTTGTTACATGAAACACAATGCAAAGCAACTTAGCTGCAAGGTTTATCTTTCATTTTAACAGAGCCAATAAAATTATAGATATTTGTACCACACAAATGATGTCCTTTACTGAAACCACACAAACCCCAAGCAGATTATTGAAATGTGAGTGATACGATAAAAAAGAAAAGACTTCCACACTTGAAAACCCCCACATGAAAAACCCCATATGCATAAAAAAAAACACAACAGTATTTGACATATTACAAAAAGCTCAGTCATTCAAATACTTTGTGCATCCTTATTCTGACTTTTTGTGTTTTGTCTGTCAGCTTTTCCTTAAATTTTAGCCATTTGAATGGAAGCATGTTCACTTCTCTCTTGGTCTTTCTCCAGCTGCTGAACAAGGTGAACTCATCTGTCCCTCCTGCTACCATTTCATCCTTTCATCAAATGGACTTTTGTGGACATGGAACTTTTGTGGAGGTGGAATATGGTTTGTGTTTATGCCAGACATCTCTTTTTTGATTGAGGACCTTCATTATTTACATACAGCTATTTTCCACGGTTGAATGTTGTGGAAAGTTGCAATGATAGCATATGCATCGATGTTTGTCCGAAAAATAAAGCTGCTCTCAATGCATTCACAAGGTTCTTCTCTTAGAAAAACAGAAATGGTCCTGGCACCACACCCTCTTTTCTCATCCTCTTGTCTCTCTTGGTCATTGTTCCTTTCTGGTCAGTCCTCGCATAATACACAATATGCAAATCAATATAGCACTGCCTTTTTTTAAACTTTAAAGTTCTATCTTTAATGATTTCAACTTCAGCTATAATAGGTAATATTCAGTATTTATAATATAACCGTGTATGACACAAAGTTTGAGTAACATTTGGATAGATGTACATCATATGAAGGACATTCTAAAAATACATTTTCTTCGTTAATAAATTTGCTTGAGCCTGAAAAACCTTTTAACCTTTTGTGACTAACATGTGTGATAATGAAGCAATTGTGGCATGGAGTTTGCCTGTATATTAATGCAGCCAGAAGAATGTTGATGCTTAACGCTATTAAAAAGCCTAAGCTGAACTCTGATACCTTCTCGTATATTAATAAATGATCAACCTGTAAGTAATGGCAGAACACTATTTTAATGATGGTGTCAGGAGGTAAATCTTGACCAGCCGAACAAACCTTGCATGGTTTCAGTTCTTCATTCGCCCGAATGATGATAGAAAATCTGAGGTTTCATAATGCAGCAGTATTGCAAGATCGCTTGGGCCAAATTGAATTACCCACAATAAAATTCATGGATATGATTTTCAATGTATATATGGGTGCATTTCAATCAATCAATCAATCAATCAATCAATCAATCAATCAATCAATCAATCAATCAATCAATCATCAATCAATCAATCAATCAATCAATCAATCTTTTTTATTATATTGCATCTGTTAGAATGAAAATTGCCTCTAGGTGCTTTCCAGAATCCCAGGGCCTGACCCCAACAAGCAACAGTGGCAAGAAAAAACTCCCCTTTAACAGGAAGAAACCTTGAGCAGGACCAGGCTCATGTAGGGGACCCTCCTGCTGATGGGGGGGCTGGGTAGAGAGGGAGGAGAGGGGGGAGGACAGGTAGACGAATGCATTCAAATTGAATGCAGCTTCCATTCATCCATCATCACTTTATACTTCATGAAAGTGTTTACTTGTATTGCAAAAAAGACCCTGGCATACATGTATGCTTATATCCACATGAATCAACCATTAATTACAAGGAGTGCTCATCAATACAGGAGCCAATGTCACTTGTAAGTATAAAGGATTTGCAAGCTTTAAATTCTGGCTGTCAGAAGACAAAGAAGGCTAATTAATGATGTTCAAAGTTATATATAAGAGTGCAGACATGGATTTTTGCTTGTTCTTTGGATTTTTCAAAGGTGTTTTTCAGTAGGGTTGGAAATCGTATCCAAAGGTCACAGCTGTGTAAAAGAAGATATCATGCTGGGAAAAAATTAACCTTTGTTACAGTGAAAGACTCTAGGGAATATGGCTTGACTTGACTTGAATATGTCTTTTATCTGATTACAGACTTTTTTCTTGTAATAAAAATACACAGCTACTTTTCAATTAAAACATAAGCACTTGGGACAGTGTTCATTTCTGTCTCTTAAAAAGATTCTGCATATGTTCTTGCAAAATATATCAAATGCAGCAAATATTCTACAAAGAGAAGAAGAATGAAGTGAAATTACATTGTAAAATCAAGAAGGCAAAAGAAAAAGCAGTAGAAGGATTAAAGCAATTATTGCTCATTCCTCCACCAGCATGAATATTTTAGCTTAAAATGGAGAATTATTATTTTTTTCTTTACAGCAAGGAACAAGCTATCAAAAGACCAAATGTTTTTGAGTAAAAGTCAAATGTAATAGGAAAAAAGCAAAGTACCAACAGATTTATAC
Source organism: Takifugu flavidus (assembly GCF_003711565.1). NCBI lineage: Eukaryota > Metazoa > Chordata > Actinopteri > Tetraodontiformes > Tetraodontidae > Takifugu > Takifugu flavidus. Next base: position 3,861,129 of record NC_079527.1, on the reverse strand, counting down.
TTAACGTTACTTTATCTTTAGGTAACACAGTTATTGGCTGTTTCACACTCGGTGCCACTTGAATTGGTTGTTTATGACTACAGCTAAATTAAAGAAAACAATAAACTAGAGGCTACATGTCACTTTCACAACTGAATGCAATTTCTATGAATATCCATTTATAATTCTTTGCTATAAATAGCATTCACGATCTGCTCATTTAAAAAAGAAATTCTATTTATTCTATCAAATTTTAAAAAATGACGCCAGAGTTTAATAGAATATATTGCAAGTTTAGAAAAACAAACAACAACTAATGGATGGAACTAATTTTAATCAAGAGAAGAAAAAACAACAGTACAAAATAGAACTCTACCTATACATAGACATGGCAGGAAATATAAAGGGAAAATAACATAAATGGTAAATACAGAAAGACCTGAAAGAAAGATTAAAGATTGTCATATCGGTTAAAAAGTTACTCTAAGTCCAGTTAGTTAAAAGTTGCCAATACACATACTACTGAATGCATCAAGGCACATGCGTGATGTGTATTTTGGTCTTGAGTTTATATTTACAGTCTTTTAAAAGGTACAAAAGTCATCATAATAAAGGGAATGAAGTTTAGAGGCAATACTGACCTCAACTTAAGACAAAAACTATGAAGTATGATACAGAACAGGTCATTTACAGTATAACAAACACACGGCAGAAGTGTAAACACTCTGTTACACACACTTGACACATTTACTTCATTGACATCACATGCTCCTGCTGGGCATGCTGCCTAACACAGCATATTGTTTAAGAATAACATGAAACATGTACATAATAGACTTTTCATTCTCACCTATTACAGAGCACCAGTCCTCTATGTAACTTTACCAACAGAGCAGTGCAGCAGTAGTAGTGTGTCTGCAATGGCAAAGTCCTTGTATGAACTGCGTTATTGCTTAATATAAAACACTCTGAGACAGTCTAATGGGCAAACAATGCCCAGTGTCTGATTTAAGCATGTGTGGAAACAGATTTTTGTCAGCCAGATGAACTTAATACATGTCCACAGTAAAATCATGTCTTAACAAAATCTTCAACTGACAGAAGTTAAAAATCAGACGACGCTCTTATATTCATTTGAGGATGTAAAACGTTTAAGCAAAACCTCTGATGGAAACAAACCATTTAATACAAGCTAGAATCGAAGCAAGCGTGAAGAATTTTAAATCCACAGGTTTAAACATTGTTTTCTAAAAAAGTCATATCATGTACTGGTCCCTGCTGAATCCACATGGTTCAAATGCAAGCAATTTAAGGCAATTTGTGGGGGGGGGGTGATGTACAAGTGCATCTAAAGCAATACAATGGTCCTCAGTGGTGCCATGGACCTTTCTAATATAAAAAATATACAGCAATCAATACTAGTGGTACATCAATTGGTCATTGTTTTCTACTGTGTATGTATTATGTATGAGTGTGCATTTAAGACAATAAACAGCAATGAAATAGAACTTCCTGCTTTTAAAATGTTGCCTACTTTTCATGACATTTTCATAGAAATAACAAGCATTCTGGCCCATGCATTTCCTTGGACTAAGACTTAATAAGACATTTCAATGTTTAAGAGTGAGTACAGCGACCTCTATAAAAATTACTTAAGAACCTGTAAAGAGGAATTGTCTTTTCCCAGAGACTTGGGATTTGTTATGGTTCACATTATAGATTCAACAGTGCAATAAAAATACAGATATATTTACCTCTTTTTCACTTCTCCATGCCACAGTTGCCTGTCTGAGGCTGCATATTTTTACTTCCCCTCAAGTCTACCATGTTTTATCCTCATTGACTTGTTTTAGTGGTTAACCTGCATTGACATTATTACAACAGACAATCTTTTAGTCTTTATTGCCACATTCTTTCATGGATGTAGCCACTTGTTGCTATTTGTGCATTATAGCTGTCCGATGGGATGCATACTCTTCTTTCTGCATTTCTTGATCAAGTTTATACATTTGCTTCAACTCTGAAATGGGAACAAAATAGCAGAAGAAAAAACCCCAGAAATCTGAACCTGATGTTGTTCCTATATTAAGGCAAATTGAAGGCAACAAAATGGAGGAGTGCATTATAAAGCAACTGTTATTGCTTCTTGATGGGGACATAAAAGGGTTCTTAGTTGCATGGAGTGCTGAGCAGTCAGCAGCATGGAGGTGCCCAGATAACTGAATGAGGTTCTCATGAGGTTAAGCACTGTTTATAGGTGATGTGCATGTATGAATAAGGCAATTAGGTAGGCCTCAACGGCATTTCAACGTGCACCCCATTCATGGTCAGGAGACCAGGGGCTACATGTGGGGTGCCCAAAAAAGCGAGGTGATTGGTCAGGTTTTTTTTTCTACATGGAGTCACTGTCATGCTCCATTGGTTCATCGGAGATGCTGGAGGAGACAGAGTGAGAAACACATGTCAGTGAAGAGTTGCAAGATGTCTGACAGACTGTATCTTTGCCTCTATTTCAAACCATCAAAGTGTATGCTGTACCTCTTATTAGGAAGGACTCCCACAGAGAGTGAGGCCAACGCATTGACAGCATCAGTTTCCTCACAGTCTCTCCTCTGAGCAGCCAGGTAGGATAGACACACCGATCCACTGTGAGCCTTCACACTCTGCCAGTACTGACCTACAGCAACCATATACATGACATAGTATTACTACTACAAAACAATAATACCACTTAAAAATAAAAAGAAGGAATTGCTCACTTTGAATCTTTATCACTGTCTGTAGGGAGTGAACTGCATTAGCGTTAGGCTTCTTAAGTAGAACTTCTTCTGCAAGCGGGTCCTACAAAGATTGTGAAAACAATTCTTGGTGTAAGATAAAAAGCTCTCCGACTACAGAATGTACAGCAGGCACCTCTAGTAAAAAAATACACACTCCAGCACGTCTTACCTGTATGCCTAAAAGTGTGCTAACACAGGCTTCAGATGCATCGCAGATAGCTGTGAGGTCGTGACCTCCCTCAAGGACTAAAACCACACGACCTCCTGCCAGTGACATCAGCTGATGGGTCAGGAAACTAAAGCCTGTGACAGAAAACATGCTGTTCATATGCTCTTGAGTATAACAAGCACTGATATACAACTCACTTTTTATTCATTCACATATCTTTTAAATAAAAATGCGACTAAGATTTGCTGTAGCCATTGAGGGTGTAATTATGGTGACATCGGTGATGTAGGGATGTACAGTAAAAATACAGCCTTTCCTGTTTGGTGCTCATGACAGAACCTGTAATAATCTACTAATATTTTTGAATACCCGCAGGATTATAAAGCTACTTTTCTAGCTGGCATCCCTCAGGAAAATCAAAAGCATAGAGCCGGGCCTGAAGGAGAGACTGTGCAATCTGTGGTAGAGAGCTGTGCTTACATTTGGCGGAGACCTTGTACCCTCCCAGAGGAGCCGGGTTTCCTTCAGCAGCATCAAACCCAGCCGACACCAGCACAACGTCAGGAGAAAACTCTTGGGCAATGGGCATCACCACAGACCTGTGGAGACACAACCACAGAGCCTGCTGAAACTCCACGTCTGTGTCATTGCTGCTCCTGCTGGTTGGCTCTTACCGTTAAGCCAAAGAAAACCCCATCGTGTCTTTACTATAAAACACGACATGCTCTCATATAAAAAGTAACATACGCCGTGTAAAAACGACATTTCCAAGAAGTGAAACCTCAAATTGTCATTTTGTATTTTGTACCGACAGTGTTGGGACTTTTAACTACTGTACATACTGCATTACATAAGAGACAAAATAGATCTCCTTTTATTAGATAGTATTATTTTACAGAATATAAATATGTAGCATATGTGATGAAAACAATCCTGTAAGGGTAAATAGGAATTCTTGCTTATAATTTTTTAGTTGGACTGGATGGGACACGTTTCTGAGTTTGGCTTAATCATGTTATGGACTTATTAACCTTGGATGTTTTTATGTCGCTTTGCTCATCATGTCCATCTGCAGAATGTAATGACGTCAAATTAAAGTGGGTATTCTGCTGGATGACAGAAACAAAGCTCAAATCCTCCAAAATATGAATGTGACGCAGGAGCTGAATCACAGCCGACAATGGCTTATTGTTCCTATCTTGGAGAAGCTGCAAAAGCCTGCAGTGAGACAAGTCTTCTTGACAAAATCATATTGTTTTATCCTGTCTTATAGCTGTGTGGACTTCAAACACATGAAGTTAACGCTATTGTTGTTTGGAGGGAAGCGTTATTGTCCCAAGCTGGAGAGGAGCTCAGCTCTGCCATTCAGCGTTGCTGGCAGAGTTCAAAGCTGTAGCGTGCAAGTCTGCTTCCCATTAAAGGCTTGTCACTCTCCTCACGTCATTGACAGCACTGAGAAAAGAGGAAAAACAGTCCATCTGGGATCCATTTACCTTCATTATTCTGCCCGGGGACCCTCCCTCTCTCCCCTTCCCTCACATACATACCCAAACAAACACTGCCATGACTGCATGCAGATGGACAACATGAGCTCATAGACACATTTACACACAAAACACATTCCAACAGGAACACACACATATGCACATTACAATAAACAATGCATGAAGACACAGACCACACCAATGGAGAACTGTGTAAAATGTTAAACAAGCCAAAGGTTAACCTGTCAGTGGTGTGTGCCAATTCTTTCACTTCATATTAATAATCCTTCGAGAGTCACATGGTGACAAACATGCACACACTTAACCACAAAAACCAACCCTCCTTCCTGGTAGACCTATTAAAGCTGCACCCAGAGAGAGCACCTACAGACAAGTTAATAGAGAGATGGAAGGAGGGAGGGCAGAAGGGATGCTTATTAAAGATCAATCAGAAAAAGAAGAGGGAGAATGTTTGTGTGTGTGTGTGTGTGTGTGTGTGTGTGGTGTGTGTGTGTGTGTGTGTGGTGTGTGTGTGTGTGTGTGTTTGTGTGCATGCATGTGTCACTGATGAGAAAAAGTTAGATACTACAAATACAGCAAATCTTTCCAGGGCAGTTAAAACAATGGAATTCAAACAATAACATGAAGTGGAACAAATGTCTGGACACAGCCGTAACATTAATATTTAAATAATTAATTAAAAATAGGTCTAAACACTGTAACACAAAATAATTGTATTTGACTGTGATCATGCTCTGGAAGCCTTTTGCAGTTAAAGGGTTTTATCAAAATCTCCCTGCGGACATCAGTAATCAGGACAGTTGAAAATAAGGACAGAGAAATGTAAAGCTAAATGTTAAACACCTGGAATTTCAAAAATAAAAATACACATGTCAAAGCACAACACTAAATCTGATGTTTTTTAAAAAAATGCCAAACCTTCATTGCCCATATAATATTAAAAAATATTTTCATAAAAAACAACATCTAAATATCATGATACATGTTACTATGCATAATTTAGTATTGCCACACAAATGTTTTGTGTCCTATTTTGGTGTAATATACATACCAAAAATCTAAAGAAAAAATGCTTATAAAATATTTGCAAACTGTTCCACAGAGATTTTAGAGACGCATTTCTATTCACAATCTCCACAAGCTTTCTTAGAAAAAATGTGCAGAATAAACAGTGTTACATTTTAGAAAGTCCTCCATAAGTGATCGCACACACTGAGCTTCACATGCATCTTTGAAGTATTTAATTTAAGCAAATGTTTGTTAGTTTTGTTCCTCTTTCCAGTTACAACAATTTCCATTGGTTTAATGCATCAGACTAACTAACTAAACTAAAAAGGCCACTGCTGGAATTTTACTAGTGCTAAACACCCACTAATCACAATTATCCAACCCACAAGTAGGAAGCAGAGGTCTGCAGTCTGTCAACTCCTGGACCTGGAGGCCATTTACTGTAAAGCATCTGAAATGATTTGGAACAGGGTGTGCCAGACACATGCTCTCCAAATGACCAGGAATTATTAATTACACAGGAAGTGCGTCAGAGACAACTTTATGCTCATCGTCCACTCGGCTTAAGAATGTTTGTTGTGGCTCAGCCCAGAGGAAATGAGAGAAACTGTTTGATTAAGGCTTCACAGAAAAATGCCTTTCCATATTTAAAAGATTTTCAATCTTCAAAAAAATGCTGTTGGAAAATTATTCAGAAAAGGTGTTAGACTGCCTGGAAGATTTGCACCGAATAAACTTTTAAATGTTCAAATTTTAGGTAAAAACCTTTGTTGCGCTATTTCATCCTGTCTTCTGAGGGTGAATCACTATCTTTGCCTTTTACTGTAGATTCCATTTAGGAATAAAATACATACAATTGCCTATTTCCCAAATTCTTATCTTGAAACTGAACCCGGGACCGTCTCGCAGTGAGGTGTCGCTGGTAACCACGGTACCATGATGGGGCGCCTGATGGCACTTTTTTAAACAAACAGTGTTGCGAGCTTACAGTGTTTCAATATGATAGTAGGTCATACCTAAATGCGGCGAGGTACTCGGCATCTCCCATGGGTGGGTCCAGACCTCCTGTCCATGAGATATTAACATTGAAGCCTTCACCTGCTCCAGAACCAACCTGAACATTGAAACATTCAAGCAGTTCCAACAGCCAGTCAAAACTATGAACTTTGTTTACATTGCATGTTCAAATGTACGTAGAAAACTACATCACTCACTTCAGCAGGTGATCCACTGCCAGGGAAGAAATTCCCATCATCATAGCGATGAAGTGAAATATATAGAACACTTGGGTCGCTGTAAAACACTTCCTGAGTGCCATTACCATGGTGAACATCCTAGGAATAAGTCGAGAAGAATACAATATTAACCAATAGAAAAAAACCTTCACATGAGAACAGAACTGCTGTCTTACCCAGTCAACAATGAGGATCTTACTGACACTAAGCTTGTGTTGGAGCTGCTTGGCAGCTATTGCTACAGAATTGAAGTAACAGAAACCCCTGAAAAACACAAAAAGAGTAAACAATAATTCCACAGACATTCGACATCAAGTGCCTGTCTTTTTTGTATCTACTGTATTTGTCATGTGCCAAGTTTTAAAGTTGCAAAAGGGAAAATATAAACTCAGTGTTCATCTTCCTCAGTATATGACTGTTTTTATCACACTTACATGGGATTTGAAGGGTCTGCATGATGCCCTGGCGGTCTGACCACAGCGAAGCCATTCTGCGTAGAAAAAGATGATAGCTTTAAACGGCGTGTCATCCATAAACAGCAGGATTCTTCAAGTCCAACCGGCATTTATGGCACGTCTATTCTGACGCGACACAAATGACCATTCAACCATCCATATTAAGCTGTCTCGTAAATCAGTATATACATTGCGTATGATATGTTTAGCGCACAAACATGAATGCTAGTGGTCGTGCTGTGGTCGATATGTAGGGTAGGGTGGTGTTTTTGTTTTTCATTTCTGTCTGCCATGCTTGTTTTGTTTATTTTTACTTGTTTGTTGTTTCTGTTGGGGGGTTTTCAGATTAAGCTAACCGCTACCATTTTAGTTTTTTTACATGCCAGCATTTGCGATGCCAAAATAATCCTATTTTTACCCCCTTACCTTTCATCACTGTGAGAAAGAGGAAAAGGAAGTTGTGTGTCAGCAAAAGTCCTTGAGCCAGAATATTACATGGTTTTAGATCAATCCAGTACATAAAATTAGCGTTTGCAACTCCATATAACCAAAGTCTTAGACATGGTCATTTTTAACAGCAAGTGTCATTTCTGCTACAAATGATTTTCAACATATTTAAAAATTCCAATTTCCACCTCTTTCTCCTAGAAACCATCTTTTGACTGGGTAAAATACTGTACAGTATATGTGAGATAGATAGATAGATAGATAGATAGATAGATAGATAGATAGATAGATAGATAGATAGATAGATAGATAGATAGATAGATAGATAGATAGATAGACAGATAGATAGATAGATAGATAGATAGATAGATAGATAGATAGATAGATTGATATGACCCCACCTTTAGCTCTCCTTTGGCCACTCTGAAGGCTAGCTCAACGACACTGCCAGCCGCCATCCGTGATGCTGTGGAGGTGTGCGACTCATTCCAGATGGTATCATTATCGACCTAGAGAGAAAATAATGTGACAAGAATATAAACAAGCAGCAACTTCTATGTTATAATCTCTGTGGGAAAATGACAAGATAACCGAAGAAAAAAAAATGTCAGTTTTACAGAAAACTTGTCTTCAGTTTGGTCACACACTGGCATTTCATTGCATCAGCATGGGACACTGAATTGTGAGACGTTTCTTTTATCCCTGGCCGTGAACATGTTGCTCTCATTAGTCTGACTTGTCATGGTTTGACATGGACTGTCAGGCGACCATAAGCGTTGGCCCAACAAAATGTCTTTTCCTCTTTAATATCCTGTCTTTGTTGTCATCCTCTCTTGCGTGCCCTGTCGCCTCTTTGAAACGATATTGTCTTTCATCAAAAGCAGTGATTGCTTTAGATCAATTTCACGTAGAGCTTTTGGAGAATTATCAACCTGTGACTGTATATTTCCTCTTACCCCCACACCCCCACATGGTAACATCACAAACATCCTTTGGGAGAGGATCCCTGTGGACACAGAAAATGAGCAATTAATAAGTGGAGATTTTTCTTTATTCCACCTGAAATAGAGGCGGAAATTATACAATTACTACAGATGGTAATAATTACGCAGTTTCACAATCCATCAAAACGACAATTTACTTGAAAATGTGAAAACGAAACGTGGAATACCTGCAAGCTTGCGGTTATCTAGTTTGAGTCTGTTGAGCGGGTTGGTGCCATAAAGCAGGACATGGCGTTCCGTATGGACCGACTGCAGCTCCTCCAGCGTAGCTTTGCGACCACGAATGCTCTGTATGAATTTTCATTTCATTTAAGAACTCTGCAAGACTTCAATTATTCACATCACACATTCTTTATTAATTATGGTAATTTTATACTAGAATTGACCTTTAATCTAGATTTAATAAGTCTTTCTAACACGGGGAATGTCGTAGAGATAATACCAGAGACATTTTGCCTATTTCAAGACTGTTTCTGTTCATGTTGACACAATGAATACAGCATTTCTGAAATATAGCTTACTATATTGTACTTTAAATTAATGTACTAGCTGTGCTGATAATGCAATTGAATGAAATTGAAATAAATTTTAAAAAACTAGCAGGCTTACTAAAATCTATAAAAAATAGAATCTATGATTGCATTAAATTGGGATATTTAAAAATAACATAATATTAGTCTTTTATTCTCAGTTCATTAAAGCATAAAAAAGTTGCAGAATATTTCTTTAGGGAGAGTCTAAACTGAACCAAACAGCACAGGATATTTGCTATGCAATAAAGGAAAAAACACGCAAAGCCACAAAAATCTCCTGCACCTGTAAGATCAATAAAACCATATTTTGTAATTTGTTGCTGTACCTCACACTGGCCCCTCAGGCCTCTCTCCTGCAGTCGGGACCAGATGCTCTGGATCCTCCCAGCGTGTTCTGGGTGACTGCTGTTGTCTCCACATGTGCACTGATGCTTTAGCATCTGAGAATCATACACCAGTCCTGCGTGAACACACAGACACACACAAGAGGGTTATTTTTGTTGTATACGTGACCCACAATTTTACAAATATACTGTAAATAGAGACCTTGACGCATTTATATTGCCATTTATTTATTTTACTGAAGTTTTTGTTGGTTATTATGTGTGTCTGTGCTAAATTGCTATTGCTGAGGCATTTTTGATTAACTTTAAAAGAAATGCTGTCACACTGATGAAAAGATAATAAAAGCAACTTATGATCATGTTTGACTCACCTGTGGTGAAGCGTGGTTTGATGCTGGTGTCAGCCAAGCTCAGGGCTTTCTCTGGAAGAGTGAGGGAGGTGGAGGCCGGGGACGACTGTGTGCGGGACAGGGGTCTATGCACACTTATCCCACTTCCAGCACTGCCACTGTTGCATAACATAGGTACTGCCAAGGTCTCCATTTGTCGATGCAGCTGCTGCAACTGCTTCTGTTGTTCCCATAGCAACGACTACAGAAAAAAGAGTTATAACACTTGGGTCAAGTAGAAATTTTTATCCGATGGAAACTGTAACGCAAGCACAATTGTACACAGTTTAGAAAATGCACCTAAGTTCTTGTTTCTGCTTATCAACCTGACTATGGTATCTTTGCTTCTTTCATCTGTTTCGCAATTTTTTCTCCAATTTCAAGTGCACGAAAGAACCACAATTAGCAAGAAAGTGTTAGGGTGCCCTCTACAGGGCTATTGAAGAAGGACACATGAGATGTGGGAATGGTGTGTGAGCGCACACTATGAGAAAATACAATTAATTTTTTTAAAACCTGGTTGAGGATAAGTGCGTGTTGCAGGTTGATTTGGTCTTCTTGGCCCTTGGATGTGACTGACTCTGCCTCCCTCAAAGATTCTGCCCTCACCCTGCTCAGGTAGGTTGGCTCAGTGGGTGAGCTTGCACCCCCATCCTCTGAGTCCATTTCTTCAGAAGGGATTTGATGCAACCTGGGCTTTTCACTGGACTTGGACATCAACTGTGCATAGACAAATATATCACAATTACATGTCTGATAAATATCACAGGGACACACACACACACATATGAATAGAGCATTTATGAAATATAGCTTGCACTTTATTTTTTAAAACTCAAAATTAAAGTACAAGCTGCAGTGATTATATAATGAATTTTGAAATAAATTTCAAAAACTGGCAAGCATTTTAAAATCTGTTAAACAAAATAGAATGTTTGCATGAAATTGGGCAAGAAGGCCCCATGATACATTCATTGTATTGTAAAGTGATCAGGAAAAAAAAAGATTAAGAATTCTTTTTTCCATGTACCTTTTTCTTTTCATATGTTCAATAATAGTCTATAGTACTCCAGGGGAAAAAAGAAGATTAAAAAGATAGTATAAGAACAGTACACTGAGCCCTTACACGGGACTCCTAAGTAATGCTCATATTTCCACTCACAACGCAGCCTTCTCAGGAACATTTGCTGTAAGATTAATCAGATTTAAGGTGGCAGATCAGATTACCCAGAAAATCTCCCTTCACAAATAATCCTTCTGAGAAAAAGGTTAAACATTTCAAGGAACGGATGCCTGATTTAACCGGGCGTCTAAACACACAAACTGCTCATATGTGGATGTTGCCCAGGCTCTCACAATCATCTTGTTTCCCCTTTTTGTGAATATGGGTGTGTGCATTTACTTGCACGTACTTTGCCCAGGTGTGTTTGCTGTTTGAGCCTCTCCAGTAGTTGCGTGCTGTGCTGCTGCTGCAGGAGATGTGTATGAAGGGCTCTCTGGCTCTGAGGGAGGGGCTCGGAGCGCGTCCTGCTCAGAGGTTTGTGAGGCTGAGCACTTCCAGGTGCAAGGTGATCTAACTGGGGACTAAACTGCAGCGGGACTGTGTCCAGACCTGGAACTGAGAAGAGTGAATAAAGAAACAATAGATGGTTCTACAATATTTTAGAACATTTTAATGCACTGCATTGGGCATTAAGTTAATCAAATCTACATGAACCTGTACATTTTTTAGGTTTCTTTCGTGTATTGAACACATAAAGCAATGTGAATATAATGTTGCGACAAGCCAAGCAAAAATCTGTTACTCTTAATTCCACCACTATGTGGTGCTCTAACATAACAAACAATATTTCATCGTTTTGGTCTATATGTGAGATTTCATGTCCTCTACCTGTGAGCAGAGGAGTGTGTACGAGTCCAGAAGGCTCCAGAATGATGACGGGCAGGTGGGGGCTGAGCTGGCCAGCCTGATCCTCTCTGCTCAGAGGCAGAAAGACCGGTGAGCCTGGACCTGTGACCACCGGGACCCGGGTGAACTTTAGAGACGACAGCTCCCCTTCAGCCTGACAAATAATACAGAGTTAGTCTGCATTATATATATTTATATGCATCATATAAAGCATATTTTATACACCAGTCAGGCATAACGTTAGGACAACTTTCCAAATATTATATTATCCCCCTTTTCCTGCCAAAACATCCCAGGCCCTTTGAGGCACGGACTCCATTAGATCCCTGAAGGTGTGCCGTGGTATCTGGCACCAAAATGTTAGTAGCAGATCCTTTAAGTCTTGTTTTTAGGTGTGGCCTCATTGGATCAGACAGCCCACGAATGCAGAATCAGATTGAGATCTGGGGAATTTGGAGGCCAAGTCAACACTCCAGATTCATTGTTGTGCTTAACTGTCTGTGAACCATTTTTGCTGTGGGTGACCTGGTCTGTAACAATGCTTGGGTAGTGACTGCATGCCAAAGCAACATCCGTGTGGATGGAAGGACCTAAGGAGTCTTGGCTGCCCATGACCCTGTTGTCTGTTGACAGCTCTTCCTTCCTTGGACCACTTTTACAGAAACTGCAGACCAGATGCTCTGGCCCAATCATTGTGCCATCAAAAAACAGCTTAAACTCACTCAAATACTTACGCTTGCCCATTTTCCCTGCTTTTAACTCATAAACTGTAAGGAAAAATGTTTATTTGCTGCCTAATCGTGGTGCCAGGTGCCATGATAAAGAGATATCTTATTCATTTCACCTCTCTGTGGTCCGATTATTATGCCTGTGTTTATACGATACATCTTATAAGGATACATTAAGTAACACATACATATAGAATTCGATTTGTTTTACCAAACAGATGCAAAGAGGTGATAAAGTTAACAACTGTTCAACTTCACACTCATTTTAAGAAAACAGGTTGTATTTACTTTGGTGTTGGCTGGTAGCCCCAGCGTGATGGTAGGCAGGGTGGAAGGACTCTGGATAGTGAAGTTTGCTAGGGTACCATCTCTGAGCAGCAGCTTCTGGGCCTGGAAACAACAGACATTAATACGCTATAAAAATAACTTCAAATCCACTTTAAACTAAAGATGCATTTGTCTTTACAAAACAATCTGTGCTGCACTCCCTATTTTTGTAATTGCTTAATCGGCAGTAACCAAAACCTGTGTTTGCACATTGTAAATGAGTCATCTCCACTGTTGTTTTCCACAGCTTGTTTTCCTTTACGGTACTTCATGACACGAGGGAATCAGCAGGTGTGGAAGATGTTGTCAGAGATGTAATTAAATGAATTATGTATAAACTGCTGACAAACACTCACTTTCCCCCAATGCTCCTATGCCACTGCTTTAAACATGTCATTACTCAGCATCTTACACAGCTCAGGTACATGAATTAACTCATGAATTAACTGGTGCTTACTTGATAGAACAATGCTAACCTTTGTCAATCACAAGCACAAAATCACCTTTCTGACAGGCTTACCTCTATGTTTCTCTTAATTAATTTTGAGCACCATCGGTTCATAGATCATAAACGTCAAAAAGTGTTCGGGTCCCCCGCCCCAAAAAGGAATCTCTTTTACTTGAAATGTTAAGATTGAGTTATTTTGTCCTTTTTAAGGATGTGTCACAAGGTCGATGATCTTTGGCAGAAGGTTCCAGAAAGGTCAAGCAAAGGTAGCTGAGTCCAAATTAGAATAAAATTATATTCTTGCTTATAAAATTAAGATGTTTAAAAATGATAAAAGTTGATTTTGTATTGGAATATTTATTGTTATTGGCTTGTGTGTGTGTGTGTGTGTGTGTGTGTGTGTGTGTGTGTGTAGGTGCGTGTGTGTGTGTGTGTGTGTGTGTGCGTGCGTGGGTGTGTGTTAACCTCGTGCGAGAGGACACCTGCAGATGGCAGCAGGCCGTTCTCACTCGGCAGGCTGTCGTTGGGGGAACTACATCCAGACACAGGGGTGCTACTGCTGCTGGGAGATGAGTCTGTGGACAAAAGAAGTGTACGCATATTAATCACATACCTGAAAGCTGATTACCATATTTAAAAAAAAAATCTGCATTACAAATGTCCTCATTTGGTCTGAGTGTGTGTTTACCCAGTGTGTCAGGTACTCGGTGTTTGACAGTAGGTGGAGCACTCTCTTTGCGGGTGAGCGGACTCTTGCGGGTGTTGAGGTGTTTCTTCAGCTTATGTTTCACCTTCAAATTGGGCTCTGATGCTAACATATTTAAACAAGAAGTGTCACTTGATGCTCTCTCATGCAAAGAGTTCTATTATAGCTAAATATCTAATAAAAGCATTCATTGTATCAAATCAAACATAAACAAATTACATTGCCTAACTGGCTGGATAAATTTATGCTAGCAATATTAAATATATTATCCTGTTTATTACAGGGAATCGAGTCCGCTGGCTGCACATGTTACCTGCTCTGCGTAATGGTGTGCCTTCAGAACCCTCCGAGGAGGACTGTAATGTAGGTGAGACTAGAGGCTGTGGGGGTAGGCTCGGTTCTGGGCCCAGCTTTCTGTGAAAATACAGCACAGCAATCGAGTTGCAGGTGGCCTTTTATTCTGTGCATTTCAGATCTTAGACTTCATCAGAGATATAACTGATTTCATACATTTCATATAACACCGCAAACCAGATCATCGTCTAAAAGCAGAAATATATAAATAAATGAATGTGACCAATGTATCTTTACTGAAGCTGATAAACTAGATCAGTTTTGGTTGATGGTTGCGCAAAAATAGTCCCAACCTGGACAGGAAGAAGAATATATTTTAATGTGGTTTATTAGAACTCGACCTCATGCAGTGTTAGCTGCGAAAAACCAAGAGAACTAGCCTCTCAGGAAGATGCTATCAGCAGAAAGTGCAACCACTCCAAGCTCTGTGCTCATTACAACCGAGCGCTTTTGTCAAAAAGTGTTCCCTACTGTTGAACTACCGGTATTGCATGCATTTACTATAGATTAGGCCCCTATAATACAGAACCAATAAATATTTGTGTCACCTGTATGAAACAGGAGGTGTGCTCAGAGAGTTGGAATTTGTTCTTTCAAGTGCCGCCTGTTTCTGCTTCTTGAGAATCACCTCCTGGAGCTTTTGCTTGACCAGAGAACTGGCGACTGCACCTGTGCATCAAGGACAAATAGGAAAGTACAGTAAAAACAAACAAAAATACTCACCACATTTCTGTGTCATAGCAAGAACAGTATGACATTTGGGAATTATTCATTTACCACACATGCATGATTGAGAATAGAGACCTGTGGGATCCAGATGGCTGATAATGCTGCTATGGTTTCAGTGTTTGGTGTGTAAGTATTGATATCAATATTGACCCTGTGACATTATCAATTTGGGTAAATTTAGCTCACGTGTTGTTTTTCCAATCATCAGGTTATATTTAGCTTTCATTTGAAAGCAAACAGCTGACTGACTCCTTATCTGAACACTATGTAATTTGTTTGTACTGTTGGTATTAATTTTATTCAGATTATTAGAAGAGAGGTTGTAGTGGGATCAGGAAGACACCTCAGTGTCGGGTGTGTGAAGATACTCACTCTGCTGACTCTTGTCTTTGTGTTTTAGCTGTTGAAGCTCCTGTTGTTTCTCATGATGCTCCTGCTCCCGCCTCCTCTGCTCCATATTAAACTGAAACCACCCCCCAGAAAAATGAATAAAATCACAAAATCCAACAAAGTTGTTTACTCATATGGGAGATTATCGTTTTTTTTTTGCAGTATTACCCTGATGTGCTGGTGCAGTTGTTGTTGGGAGAAGGAATTGTGGGGTTGAGGAGTATATGGAGTCAGGAGTAAGGGTGGGTGCAATGGGGTGAGGAGCGCTGTGTCTGAACCGGGGCGCATTACCCTCTCTCCCACCCTAAGATCCATGGGAAATAAGGCCACAGGCAGCACCAATGCAGCGACAGAGGTGTCTGTGAGAAAAAGAGAAGAAGCAGACAGGGAATCGGTTTAAGGTTTTAGTGATACAATACTCAGGAGAAGACAAAAATCCTCCCTCAAAACAATGGGTCCAAGTAAACAGAGGCCAAATAGACCAGTGTTTGGACAAAACCAAGCAAAACAAAACACAATGGGTAACAGAGTTAAAAGAATTATAGTGCCAAGATTGCAATGACTAGTCAGAGAAAAAAAGAAATACAATTAAGAATTTGGCAAAAAAAAAAAAGCTTTATGCAGGAGACTTTTCCCAAGCACTAGTAGCCATTAGTCAGATGACAGCAGCCCTCTTTCCTGAGCTCAGTTTTCTCTTTTACTTTGAATACAGATTTATGTTTCCCCAATGTGCTGCAACTGCTGCAGGCCACCAGATAGAAGCTGACATGCTGCCAGGTAATGTAAATCACCACGGTCAGGTGATCAGCAAAACATTTTGTGACATCTCAAAACAACAAACTTGAAAAGTGTGTTTGTTTAACACCTCATTCACTCTGTGGTCAAAACCCGGCCCCACTCCTCTGATGGCAAACACGAACCATCCCTTCAAAGCCATTGCTTGAAAGTAACTAAAAGCCTTTGCTAGCATCTGACCTCAGACATATTACTTGTCTTGATGCCATTTCCCGTGTACATTATTGTCTTCTCGTCACTACTTCAAGACATTTTACTGAAGATCTGTCTGTAAATTACTGAGTCAAATAGATAAACTCTTAGTCAAATGGATATTGACTGGAAGGAATGTGGTGATTTCATATAAATGTCTGTCTTTTTAAAAATAAAATACATACTGATTATTCAACTTTAGATTAAGTTAACCACAGATTGCACAGTTTATCATAAAAACTTGCTAAAACTTTTAGTAGGAGATATGAAAGGCGTGCAACAAAATGCAGGCCATAAAATATTTTAAAAAATGTGTCCTGTTTTTCAGAATTTAAATGTACATAACCATCATAAAATTGTTTACTGAAAGAGAGAACCTTGAATAAGACTAATGCAGAAGTGCCTTGTTTACTACTAAAGCAGTATGTGCTGATGAAAAGATTAAACCGTTACTAAAAGTTACTAAACTGCAGTAACAATGGGACTCAGCTATTTGATACTCTCCCTCTGTCAGTTTCATTGACACCATCACTGCCTCTATCCATCAGGATATATGCGGTTGCATCTTACGCAGACGCACATTTTCCATGCTCTTTGCATTCTGTTGGAGGTTATTTGCATTGCATGGCTGAGTCAATGGGAAATTTTGCTTCATCCGGTGCTAAAAACAGGATCCAGGAAGGGAACAGCTTAGGGAAAAGGGTCAGGGTGCCTGCTGTCTAACACACACTCTTGCATATGCACAAAAAGGCGCTGTCTCTGAAATAAATGACCAAAAAAAAAGACGTGCGTGGTGGATTCGATTTTAGAAGATTTTACACGATCTGTCACCATTTCGCACAGCCTAATGCGAGCATGGGCCCTATTTTCAAACACATGCTGAGTACATTTAACATAACAGTAATACTGAAAGGCATTCAAAAATGTTAAATTTGTTTAATATTCCAACACAGCTTAAACACCATTCTTGCATACCTGCCTCCATGTTTAAACAAACACACATGCACACTTGCTCTTACGCACCCCCCGTGTACGCACGCGTGCACACACACACACGCATCTTAAAATACCTTTGACATCATCTCTGTGTCCTGCCTGCGTGCATTGTATGAAGTAAGTTTCATTCATAAACTATATGGCTCGATGCCAAGGTCAGTACTCGAAACTGGTGGTATAAATTGGAAGAGAGAGATGAATTATTAGAACAATGCAGGCATTTATTTGTTGTAATGGTCTCTGACATCCTTGCACTTGTATAATCATGAGGACTCTTATAGATATAATACATTCCTCAGCATCTTACCTTAACCAAAACCCCAAATCTTACCCTCATCTAAAAACCAAGTTTAAGTCCTCAAACACCCATTTGGAGTTGTAATTACCAGCGAAAATGCACTCACTGACCCAAAATTCCTGTTCTTGCTGAAATAAATATTCCAGACCTCACTATGTAGCATGTACAGTATATAGTGGGCGTGCGTGTACACCCACAAACACACAGTGTAACAGCAGGGATAGGTTGTTCAGATATGAGATGTAAAATCAAGCATATTTTAAATAGCAAATGAAGATAAATGATGAGGATAAATGGTAATGCAAAATTGATTATTTTACTATAACTGCAGAACTAAAATAATATAAGAAATATCTTCTATATAACAAAGGTCAGTGCATTTCAAGCTGCTATCAGTGAAGAGCTGTTTTTGTATTGTGTTTTAACTAAACAGGGTGATTTGTCTGTGCAAATAAGGCTGGGAAGGCATGCACTGGAATAACATACAAAACAAGAATAGAAAGAGCATGAGGTCATACAATATTTTAACCTGAAAAATCCTACAGCTGTCAAGGTTACATTAACAAAAAAGGAAAAACAAGCATTTTGAAGATTTTGGTTTACTTGGTGTTACACATTGGAAAAAAAGTTTGGCTTCCTAGCATGTCAAACACTATCAGGTGATATGAGCATAATTTGTAGTGAAAAACTATTGTTGTGCAAGTATTATTGAAAATTCTATATTTATATTTAGATATTTGTAGAAATCTTTTTAATAGCTCTGCTGCTTGTTGAGCAGAGGAAAGAGGCTGAAACAGTACTTTCTTTCTTCTGCATGTCCCTATATATAAAAAAATTGATAAACATCAGCTGAACTGATGGAATCTTGGAAATAAGGCCTTCATGAATTAAGAAAAAAATACTATGACTGCACAAAGTGTTGCAAATGTAAGTCACTGCAATAGCAATAAAATAAATTAAAGAAAAAAGAATTTGCACAATCCACATAATAACATTAACCATGTGGAACAGCCTATTTATTTGTGAATTACATCAGGAGGTCATTTGGGGGGCCTAGTTTAAACGTGGTGGAATAACAATTGGTGCATGTGTTGCTTTAAGGGGATATTTTGGATGCAGGAAAGCTGTTGCTGTACAAACTCCATTATTAACAGTAATAACTTTTCCAAAGACACCAAAATTCTGTTTGGTTGTACAAAATGAAATCCTAATGTACTGTGAGAGTAAAGACAGAGCATTTTAGTGTGTCTAACGATAGAGGATTAGAGATTGTGCCCATTATGTAAATCAGCAGCCATACAGGCTGTTAAATATAGCACACTCAATCTTAAAGATCAGGAAAATAAGGCACATCTCAACTGTAGTCACTGATTGAAGTTGCTTCTGCTACAACAGGGAACATGTCTGCGTACGTGCATGTGTGTACATGCATTTGACGTTCAAACAGATATATTGAGTCCGTCCCACAGCCAAGCTTTTATGTAATCCTTTCCTTGTGATTCCTCCCTTTTCTATTTTTTAATTCTGAAGTTGTATCCTGCCTTGTGGGGACTGGTTCTACTGGTATGACAAGGTTGTACAAAGGCCTCTTTCTCTCTCTCCATTTCCTTACTTGTGCAGTGGATAGAAGAGACACTGACATTCAGTAAGATGGCTAATCATGTCAGGTGGGTAAAGTCAACAAATACCACTGCGTTGCTCATCTTCATCACAATTTATATATAAAGAAACTTTCATCTGTTTTGACTGGAGTGTATATTCATGTGCAAGTGTTCGTTTGTGAATGACACTGCAGTTTTTTAGCAGGGGCAGTCAGCTTTTAAGGTTTACATTTGAGGAAAGGCCAAGATAGTCCATAATTTCTTCCTCCTCACGCTTAAAGTGGCATGCGTCAGTGTATTAACATGCACATGTGTCTGCTTGTTGCTATGCTTGAACAAATATTTGCGCAGGAAAAGATGCAACATTTTTTATTGCATTTTGATGTCACATTATTTCAAATGTGAAGAGAAGAGTTTTTTGGTCCTGTAATTCAAAATGGAATTGGACAAAACTTGTGTGTAGTCAGACAGGTGAGCCTGTTGTCTCCAGGTTCACAGCCAGTCTGTCAGGCTTTTTACCGCAGAAGTGTGTTCTCATTTATTACAGGCAAACAAACACATGGTTAAAGCTGCAAGTTCAACTTCGACTTCTGCCAAAACAGGTAGAGACATTTCAGCATTGTCAAAAGTGAATTAATACAGCCAAGCAGGACAGCCTTCACAATGCAGTTACTATTTAACATGTAAAATTTTCATACAGAAGTTAATCTTCCATCTTCTAAAGCTAATGTTTAACAGATATGCATAGTTTACTATAAACCTTAAAAACAAAATTCTGGTGCTACAATATAAGCTGAAATATGAAATCTATCTATCTATCTATCTATCTATCTATCTATCTATCTATCTATCTATCTATCTATCTATCTATCTATCTATCTATCTATCTATCTATCTATCTATCTATCTATCTATCTATCTATCTATCTATCTATCTATCTATCTATCTATCTATAGGGTGATTTACTTTTAGGTTAAAAAAAACCCACAACACAAACCAAATTAGCAACACCAGTTTTCTCCTGCAGCCATTTTGATTTGTTTTGTTTTGTGTGGTTATGCATTTTTATAAATGTTACATATGGTCCACAAAAAAGACAAACGTTTGAGCACAACAATGAACACAGCACCTCACAGCTGTATACCATGGTACCACAGGTGTGTACGCATGGATTTAGACATCATCTGTGTGTGCACGAGCTGTAGACAGTAACAAAGGACAGTTGATGTATAATGCAGCATGGATCTAGTTTCCTCACTGTGTTTCCATAGACACAGACATGCACGCACACACAAACACACACAAGAACTATTTTGCCTCAACCCTGAACTTGGTTGGTGAGACCTGATCATCTGTTTGTCAAACTTTGCATGTGCAGCAAAGAGTTTGAAACTACAGGTTCCAGGTCCCAGTCAGAAGCTATAAACAGGACGCTGCACACAAACATGCAGACACATAATGTGAAAAATAAAATCAAAGGCACATACCCGCGTTACTCTTGTAAATATCCGGTTATGTGAAAACCCCAGTAGCACTTCTGCCTCAGCCAGCTCACAGCAGGATCTATAATTAGACAGAGAGCTCCACTCCCCTCCAGTCATCTTTTACTGTCGGCCACATCCTCTTTTCTTTAACTCCTTCTCTTTCTTCTCCTCCCTACTCCCTCCATTTGTTGACACAGCCTGCGATAAAACTGCCATTATTGTGATGTCCTTTGCACTTTATCTATTTCTTTCATAAAATGCCAAAGATGTATCCCGAAACATTGAATATTCTTTTAGACTATTAGAAATTTATATTCGATTTTGATCAGTGAGGAACCCCAGCTCCTGACATGTCTTCAAACCCACTGTCCAATAAGCAACAAGGATTGTAACCATAGCAATGCAAGTCATGCAAGCAGGAAGTTAAGTCTATAAAAACACAACAATGAGACAACCAGCGAGGCTTCCTGTTTAAGAGCTGAGTTTAGACTCCCATTTCCTCTCCTCCCCTCTCCCCACTTGTTGTGATGTTGTGCCCTTGAACTGTAGTGAAGCATCCAACATGAAAATGCTCGCGGAAAAATTCCAATATCGTTGCATCTCTGAACCTACTATCAGTTTTCACGCACTCTCCATTTATGTCTTCAATCAAAAGTTAAAGGCTAAAGTTAAAAATGGCTCCCAAAGCAACAGAGTAATGTGATGAGCACACAGTATGTCACAAACACACTCATTGGAAGTGGAATTGGAAACAGATGGAACATTTTTTTCAAGCTACGCTAAAATGTTTGCTTCCTACAGCTTTAAAGCTTGCAAACTGACAAGTTAAATGACTGTTTACACCATGCAAACAGCGGAGTGACACAGTGGTCTGCAGGACTGTGGTGATTTCCCGTCGTCTTGTTTTTACTATGAGTCTGACAAGAAAAGAAAGACCCCAGGATATTATTGTGCTGCGCTATTAAATCTACATTAAGTCCCTACAAATCCAAAACCGGGTCAACGTTTTGTTATTTATAGAGGAAAAACAAGCTTGCAGATTCATTGGACAGTGGAAGACTCAGGTGGGCAGTTGTTACATGCTATTAGCGTTTGTGCTAAGATTCACTAAACATCCCTGTTTGCAAATACATTGTATGTCTGGGTTTATTTTAAAACTGGTCCAGCATAAGGTCATTTTGGACAAATATTTAAGTCAGACTTAAATAGTCAGACAGTTGGCACTTGAAAAAATAATTGCCTATTTATTAAGCACAATAATCTGTTCCAAGTTTTGCCTGACAAAACATCTAGTTTAGAGTGTAATTTACAGACAAAGGTGTGGGTGATGTTAGGTAGGAGATGGGCGTATCAGCTAAGAAATCTACAGAATTGCTACATGAGCCTTGTGCAACCCAGGATCTCTATGAATAGTCCAGTACTGACAGTTAAGATCACATGATTTTTACTGACAAAACTGTTGCGCTCCGTGTACCTGCTTAAAAAACACTGACTTCCAAATGTTACTAAATTTGAACCTAGATTAAATTGTAATCTGAGTCCAAGAGCTAAACTATTTTGTCTGTCCTTGAAAGAAAAGAATCTGGCTGAGCAGGGGATCAATCATTTTATCATAAATAAATAAGGCTGTCTGAGTTTCACCACCTTGTTTTTAACTTATCTCTGTGTCTCCCTTATCTCTCTCTCTATATTCACTACCCCTCATGCTGAAGAATCCACAGCTGTCACTGCCTTTTAGAGCCTCTTGTTTTCCTGCAGCAACAGCTGGACATTGTGCACGAGTGTGTATGTGTCTGGGTTTGTGCGTGCATGTGTGTGTACGCACACGCGAGTGTGTAATAGTATGCATCATATATGCAGGCCTGCCTGCTCGCCTACAACTGTCTTCAACTATAAATATTTCTATATTTATAGTCTTTCTATTAGTGCACACTTATAAGTGCTCAAGTGCAAACCTACGTGTTGACAAAATCCAAGACCTAATTTCATTTGTTTATGATCAGGATGACTTTTAACCATCTCTTCCTGTTACTCTGATGAACAGCGCTGTGTGGGGGCTGGATAACCTAAATTCTCAATGTGATTCAGGTAGCCCTTCTATTTCTCTAATTCCAAGCATTCACCGGAGGCTGTAATCCTGTATATATACCGTAAAATATACCATATATCTTATATATAAGACCATGATACTTTGCCTTCTAATTATGGCCCCATATCTAACTTATCTCTGTTTCTAAATTATCCCCTCTAACTAATGACTTTTTCTTAGACAGTTTAGTTGCTGATTCCTTGATATATTGGAACTTAATGGATATAATTAAGTTCAATATTGCACAGGTCGAAATTAAAGAAACAAATCATGGAAAGACAATAATAGCTTATAATCCAAATACAATACCAGCTATCTGTCACATTGAGCAATGCTCATTCTTAGCAAGTGCAATGATTATCATGTGTTAATGTGCTAAAATTAGTGGAGACAGCATTGAAGCAATGCTGCCCTGTTATATGACTGTTGTATGACCTTCTACAAGAGGAATCTGAGTTAGTTAGAAACATAACACGCATACATATACTACATTACATTAACATTCCATGCGTCAATGTCATTCCCTGGCTTCACTTAGTGTTGCAATTCACCTGAAGCAAAACACACACAAACATACACCTTATTATCAATCGCGTTGAGTCCATTTTATTTCGTACAGAAGCAAAGCTAAAATCTGTATTGGCAGTCTTGTGTCTTTGACTCCTATCCTTAACTCATTGTAGTGCATTATTTCCAAATCAAGGATCGTTGATATTGTCTGCTTTAACCTGTGCTACAAACCTGTACTGCTGAGATCATAATGTGGCTTGTTTAGAAGCAAAACATTTAGATTGAAGATTGATCCATACATCGCTTATTTGGCAAAACACTCAAATAGATGTTGGCTAAACAAGTGTACAACCCAGCTGCTGCCATAAGGCTGAAAAATGGCAGCTCCCAGGGCTGTGTACAAGAAAAGTGCACCTTGTATAAAACATGCACTGTGCCTTCCTTCACCAGAAAAGATTTATTTAAAGGTATTTCATCATCACAACTTTTGGACCATTCAAATTCATGCGCATTTGAGGTTCCGGTATCACTTTGAGCCTTTGGGGGCTTCACACCTTGCCCAATGAAACTGGGATTTGGAAACATCCTAGCACCTCCTGTGACCAGCAATCTTGTGTGTACTTTGGTTCATTCAATCGCTTGTTAATATGGTTACAATTTAATTTCAGGTGTAAACAGCTTTAGACAGAAAAGGCAGAATTTGGGATTTTTTTTCCATTTGTTGCTCTTCTTACCTTTTAGTGACAAGATAAAACATGTGCGTGGACAAAACACACATGGGCCTTTAAACAACTGTTCATTTCTGAAGAATTGTAACCTTTGTAGCCATATAACAGAAAAAAGACTAGCACATATCAGCACATTTCTGGCCGGTTATGTCTGAAAGACGATATGTGTCATGAGTGCAAGTACTCCAGTCCGAGACAGAAAAGTTACAGATTTCGACATTTTAGTGCATCTTGAATGACAAATCAACCTCAGTCTTTCAACATATTTTTACCAGCTCTTTCATTCACACACAGAAGCTACATCCTGCTCTCCTTTACATCAAACAAATTCCCCACATTTCCCAAAAGATAAAGCCACTCAACACTGGCTCACACAAAGGGATCTCCCTCGTTTTATCTTATGTGACACAAATACACATGTAGTCACACAGATATCTCAATCCACTACCATTTATTAAGACAAACAAATGCTAAAGGTACAGAGCTTTTGCTAAAATGGAAGGCTCTCTCACAAATACTGTAATTACAGGGACTTGAAACTGAAAAGCTCATCTGGCATTTTGTTTTTGTCATTTTTTTTTATCCTATGCACTTTCCTCTATGTATTACGGGAAAGTCAGTGCCAAGAAGGCATCTCCATGAATATGCACAGTCACACACTGTCTTCATGGATAACAAAGGAGGAAGACATTAGCATTCCAGCAAATGCTTTGCACATTGGACAAGGATAAACAAATACACACACACACACACACACACACAAGTACACACACGTATGTTCTATTCTTACAGTATTGCCAGGCCAGTGAAAGAAATGTAACAGTGTAAATTTGTCATGCACACATTTAAGTGGTTTATACAAATATATAGTTTCCTGTTTCTGTATGTTTGCATTGCATTTTGAAAATGACTAATACCTAGTGTAGAATTATTATTTAGAAAATTCTTGCTGAAGTCATATTCTCAAAGTACAGCACAAATATGTTTCTGCAATGCACATCTGTCATGGTGCTTAATAGATAATCTGGGGTAGTTGAAAAGCTTAATTTATACTATACAGTGAAAGATTTTATTGAGAAGAGGTGATTCATCAACCAGTTTCTTTATAATGAAAACAAAAATGCTGAAAACTGTCTGGGTGTAACTATATTTAGAGTCTATGAGAAATTTGAAAGCACTTTATTAACTGGTACTGTATATCTAAGTAACTTATTGTTGTGATTCTTTATTTAGCCATTGATTTATGCCAAGAAAAAACATGCAGAACCTCATGCCGCACTAAACTGTGCCACAGTAACACAGTGAAACAAACTACTGACGGTAATGTTTTTACTTGATATAAACTCGTGTAATTTTAAGGGATTTACACCAAACACAGTTCTGGTTCACACAGTTTACCATATAAAATCAACTCTCTGACACTCACTCTTTGTCTGCATCATCCTCTTGAAAGTGTTCTGAAAACACATCTGTGCCCACAAGCCATGACACAAACACAGATACAAAGTAAATAAACATGCATCTGTTCCTCCACTTCTGTGAAAATGAACCCAAGTTTATGAAGACACACACACACACACACACACACACACACACACACACACACACACACACACACACACACACACTCCTTCTGAGTCAGACATAAAGTCAGGAGTCCATCCAGATGGGAGGAGATCCTATTACACATCTGCCAACAACAGGCCATCTGATCCAAGGTCAGTGTCTGTCACCTCTGTGATCCAAACTAAAAGCTAGCCAGACTTCGCTTGAGGCTGCATCCTACATCATATGTAACCCAAATACGCTACAGAGTTTGGAGGAAGGTGTGAACGCTGCTGAGGATTCTGGACAGAGCTAATCTGGGTTTTATTAGTAGCAATTTAGCCTTCCTTAATGAATCAGTGACCTAATAATCTAACATGGGCCCTACAAAACTAAACTAAACTAGTAAACAACCACTAGAACTGAGCTTTCTTTGTGAACTTAAATATGACAATGATCTTTATTTATTGCACGTAGCAAAGGAATAAATAAAATAATAAAACTTTGGTACATTTTGGATTAAGTCTGTTTGCGTATCTGGAGATACACAGAGGGAGGTTGAGAGAGATCCCTTGGGGGATATGCTGTGGCTGGGAGCCAATAAGAGACCAATTACCCAACTGACCACAGCAAGGAGCCTTTAGCTCAAAGGTTAATATAACATGAATTGATTTGACACACTAATAAAACGTTAAGGAAGGAATTACCTCAAGCTACGACGCATATGCTCAGACACAGACTCTCTGTCTTCACACCAAAAACACTCAGACACTAAAAATAAAGAATGTGCACCCTTAAAATTACCATTAAAAGAAGGAACCCACATACAACTGTGGGGCCCTTTGAGGGTATTATATAACATTGCCTCAACATATCAAGTGATTACACGCACCTAGAGGCAGAACAATTGAGTCATTTGTTCAGCAGGTCAAAAATAGCTGCCTCTTTCTTACCCTGCTCTTATTACAACTAGCAATCCTACATCTACTTTGCCTGCACTATAGTCCAGCCACATAGTTCAAACAGACCACAGGTTACCTGATTAAAAGTTGTGTTTTAAAAGAGCAGCCATCAAAATTTAAATTTGTGCAGCAACACTTAAAACCGGATGTCCAGTCCTGATGATGGCTATTTATTTCTTTCTGCTAATATTTCTTACTGAACACTTGATTAAAATTGAAAGAATTTAAGATGTGATCATTAATTAGTACATTGCATGTGTACTCTATGTACTGTATGCTATCAATCCTCCTTATAATACAAATTAGTGACCATTAGCTCAGATTTGTAATAAAACAGTCAGGTTTGTCTTTATAAGACATAAAACACAAACTTTTCAGCTTTATTTTCCTGCTCCAGGTTCGACTGGTTAGGCATCCTACAGCTGATATATGTCGTCTAACCCAGACCAGTTAACCTTGTGGGATAAATTAACCAACTAATGGCTTCCAAGCGTGCAGGATGGTCTAATGTTGTGCAAAAACCTTCTATACATTTTTTTTAATGTGCTGACAAAAATTGTACATGTGTGGCATGTGTGTGTGAGATGCCCTTTATGGACGACACACACGTAATCAGAGCCTTCAGTGATAAAGATCCGTGACCATGACCTCACTGTGTTTTTCCACCACAATACACACGAATACACACATGAGGCACATAAGGGTATAAAGTATACACCAGCACAGCCTGGCACAGTAAGAACCAACTTCCATTCAGACAGTCAGTCCTTGTAATCCGACCCTGCGTGATTACATAGGCAATGCCTCACAACAGAGAATGCTAATCTAACGACACAGCCAGGTGACTCACTGCTGATGGATGAGGCCACCATCGTTCGCTTTTTGATCTCAGGTTCAGGAACAAAACTCTTTAGTGCATCCATCCATGAACGAGCAGTGCAAAGCTGTGGGGCGAGGAGTGGAGCAATATAGTTTTCCACAAAGATTTGCAGCTGCTACTGTTGTGATAAGCAGCAGAAATTGCTGAATTGCAGATTTTCTGCTATACGTGTGTATTAGCCTCATAAATATAACCTCAAAATAAAAGTGTGATTTATCTTTTACTAATCTAATTTGGGATAGTTCTGCATTCCCCTGAGACTAATTAGAACTCGGAGTTGAATAATTTTCCCCAAAAAACCATATGTACTGTACGCCTGCTTAGTCGACACAATAACAAATTACAGTTCGGCGCAAACCTACATACGAAAAACATAAAATGCAAAGTGGTTGTTTCCAACTAGGCCAACACCTGTTCTGTACTTTACTGCACTGAAAATCAAACAGTTTAGCTCATGCTACACTGGAAAAACTGCCACCAAAGCTGGGGAACACGTACGCGTGTACAGGCGCGTGTAAAAAATTTAAAGCAGACAAGATGTAGTCTTAAGCAGACTGGCAGCATTTTTCCACATGGATGTTTCAGCGCTGAAAGATGGGGTCTAATTTTACAAGGTTTCAGAATAACACTGACATGAGGCATCTCAATGGGCTCTTGCATCATCAAGCTCTAGATTCTCTATACAGTGTTTTCTTTAAAAATTAAAAGTTATACCTTCCAAAGCGTGAAATGTGCTGTCCACTTTGTTTGTCTTTAGGATGTTGCCAGAGGGGCCGATTCCATCTGCAGAGACAAAAATTGCATAGACTGAAATGTGTCTCAAGGGGTTGCCTTTCAAACAGCAAGATACGATAAAAGCAAGAAGAACGGGTTGTTTGATACTTGCAAAAAAGCTAAATTATAGTCACAAGTGCACCAATTTGCACAGGTTTGCTTCAGAGGGCACTTGATGAGAAATGGCTGCACTGAATTTTGTAAGGGTGAATAGAAGGGTGACGAAACAGTGGGATAACAGTCAGAACACACACACACAGCAAAAATACACAATCAGTAAAATCAAATCATTCTTCGTATTTGTGAACATATTAGATGATGTCTGGAAGACAGTGTGGACAGACAGGTGCTTCACACCAATGTTTCATGCCGGTGCTCAACTGAAAAGTTTTGCTTTTTTTGTTGTTTTGTGTTGTTTGGTGTGTGTTTTTTCAATGCAGGAATCTGGTTTTTAGTATGCCCGTCAACACATATTCAGTGGCAAAGATCACACAAAGTGCAGACGGGTCGGCCAACTCAGTATCTGTGAAATTACTGATAAGGGACTCACAGGTCTGTGACTCACTCCAGAAGCTGCTTCAACAAACCCCCCTAAAGATTGCAAACCCTGTTTTTCATTTATTGGCCAACTCATTTATGGGTAATGGATGTTTTATATTTTTTCCATAAGAATTCAAAGAGGAAAATGGTAAAACTTTATAATTTTGTGGCAGAGAGGGATTACTGAACTACACCTGTTAGGGACAACTAATTTAGTAATATATTTCGCCAGCAAAACCACCATATTTTACGCAAATGTACATTTATGGAACTCCCAGATGTTTCTACATTAGTCTGAGTCACCAGCAGCGCTGCCTACCTTTCAAGAAAGAGTCTGTCAACACCTGACAACCATAAGAAACACTCCTAATCCGAATCCTTGAAGATAATCCACTTTAAGTGCATCCAAGAAGGCGAAAAGGTTTCAGCGGTGGTGATGGTGAAGTCCACCAGGGTTGTCAGCGGACAACTACACAGGGCAAGGGGGAGAAAAACACTCGGAGGCAAGTTGCTGAAAAGAAAAGTCCGGCCTCCTCCAGTCGTGCCCCTCCCCGCAGCTCTCCCGCTGACAGAAATAGCAAGCAAGGCGGGTCCCACCAAAAATAACCTTGACTCCGCAGCGACTCTCCGCACTATTGTTTCTGTGCGCAAAGTCGCTCCCATTGGGCGAACAAGCGCAGCCAATCAGCGCACACCTCCGGATAACTTCAATTTAACACTTTTGGACCGGGTTGCATCAATGTGGGGGGCCCGTTTCAAGTCAAACAATAGACCCCGCTTTAAACTCGGGCTCCATCTGCTGTCAGAAACTTCCACAACTGTGAACTGAACTGACTTACGCAGCTCTCCGGCAGCGCGCTGGCGTTCATATTTCTGTCCCGTATGAACATATCATCTAAGTAAAGATATCGCTCCATGTGCAATTATCCAAAGTTGACAAGGGGGCCACTTGTTACCATGAGTGGAGGAATCCACCTGGAGCGTGCACAAGTTTGCCATTGTTTCCAAATGTTGATATCTGCATTTTAAGCTGCATATTAAGCACAATAACTTACTGTACCGCCACACTGCTGTCTGATTTACTGCAAAACATTTTAAAAACAACAGGCACTGGGATAGTTGTTTTAAAAAAAGGAAATCTAAATAAAATCATTTAAATGATTACCGCAAGATTCAATGTAATAGTGAATAATTCTAACATATAAAGAGAACATGAATCAGAAAAGGTGTCACGTCATATCATACAGTATGATTGACAGAACATTAACCATTTGTTATTAACTTAAAGAAAACCCAGCAAACATTTCACATGTAATTTTTATAATATATACTTCTGTAAAATGTTAACATATTGCACTCACAGCGGGCTTTCTTCGAGGTGAGCAAATACTGAGTGAATTAGTTAGCGAGTGTTCCTTTAAGAGGAAGCTTTTAGGTAATGTGGTTCAGAGATTTTTCCATCACTTACTGGAAATAAGATGTTGGATGGGAAAGTATCATAATGACATAATCCTAAACAAGCCAAACTATGTTAGAGAAGCCAAAGTTAAAAAAAAAAAAAAAATTCTAGTAGTTGTTGGATAAGTGATCACTGATTCCTTTTTATGCAAAAGCTTACTTCCTTGGAATTTGTGGGTTTTATTAATATTTTCTTGAATTGTGTGAAATTCTGACTGACTTGAACGTTTTTAAGAATTCTAAATGCAGACTGCTGAAATGCAGAGGAGCAGCTAAACCAAGTGTTGGCAATGACCATCTTTAAAAACAGCACTACCCCCCCCCCCCCCCACCCCCCCCCCCCCCACACACACACACACACACACATCGCCGCCACCACCACCATATTTTCCATGTTCGTCCTTATGCTAAAATAACATACACCGTGGAAGTATTCTTCAGTTCAATTTTGACATTCATTATTAGTTTCTCTTGCATTCTCAGTGCGCCCCCGCCCCCACACAAGTTTCAGACATTCTTTTTTTCCATGGAGTGACAATGAATGTATAGTTTGTGCATTATCTATTTTTCCGATCTCGAGTAGGCCTGGTCAACACCTGATGCCTCAGACCAATATTGAAACAAAGAAGCGTGAGACTGCTGCCGCAGATGCTCGTCTCCTTCTCGCTCTTGTTCATCTTTGGGTGCCTCAGTGCGCTAGGGGAACCCTGCAACGTTCCCAGAAACCCTTGGTGTGTGGGTGTAGAAAGCTTCATGACGCTTTAATCCCTTGCGCATGTTGACATAGAATGTGGTTGTGAGTGTGTATGTGACTGCACATGTGTGCGTGTGGTCAGTCCATTCAGTTTCACAATCTGCCATGGAGTCTGAATCACATCCGGTTTCAAACTGAAAATAACAAAACCACAGAGCGACAGAAAAGCAAAGGCACAGCAGGCAACTGCCCACAAGCAGAAAAGAACACACACTAACATTAGCAAGCGCCCAGGGAGACGGTCCAGCAGCAGTCAGTCAGTATTTTCCACAAACAAAATCTGTTTATAAAAGCATTTCCTTCAAGTCCTTGCAAAATATGACTTATGGGCCAATTACTAAATAATACCCCAGCTCCCTAATAGCCTGTCTACAATGGTTCGAATAGTGTCATGAAATAATCAAAACAGATTAGACAGATTAGAACAACAACAGAAATTAGCTGTTTTTTCTGAACAATATAGGGCAGGATGTGGTCACCAGTGCGTGACAGATATATCAGCAACCTGCGGTTCGCTAACCTTTAGCAACATTCGGCACTTAACACTTTAAAAAAAGAAAAAAAAGGCAAAACTGTCTACGAAATTCCCCACAGGATAAGGATACATTGACAATCAAGTCGTGTCAAGTGATTAAAATACAACTTTGGAAACCATTTAACCTAATCCATTTAAACATAACATTGCACAAGGACTATATTTTAGAAAAACTGCAGTGGTTTATTATTTTTGTGACTATTTAATGATTAATAAGACTCTGAACACAGATTAGGCTGCAAGAGAGGAAATTTACCATAAATCTAAACTCATTTGGGGGAAAAAGTGTTGGTTACAGTACATATTTTGTATTTAAAATACATACTAAAGTTTTAAAGAAAAGCTTTGTGCTTTTTTCTCTTGGGAATGTTGTACTTTCTCTGTGAATAGTTGTATGGCTAATACTTTATCTCCTATGTTCGGATCGCACAGATCATGTGCTTGTATAAACATGAATGTGGCTGATTTACGTAACAGAGAAGGGCATGACCCCTATTTCCACTAATTATGGAACACAGTGGTCCTCATAAGCTGTTTTATTGTAAAGCACAAGCATGTCTGTGGTATGGAATTAGCAGGGATGGCAGTCTGAGATCAGAGAAATGGGGAGAGCGAGGGAACAGGAGAAGGGTTTGGAAAATAAGCACTGAGAGAAGTGTAATAATGTTTGGACCTGATCTGCCAGCAGGGTCCTTCCCCCTAGGAAGGACCCAGGAAGAATGCAAGGAATGCTGCATGAGAAGAAAACTAAGGAAGGCCCAGAGGAGGAAGGGAGGGAGGGAGGGGGGGGGGGGGGGTGATGATGTGAAAGAAAAAACTCGAGTTAGGAGAGACCAGACCAGGAAGAGAGTTATTGTCTTTACTCATGCAAGGTTTAACAAAAGAAGACAAAAGTAATGAGGCTAGATGAGATTAAAAAAAAACCCAACCTCAAGTTTTCTTAAAATTTAGGTGTATACAGACCTGATATGTGTATCTGTAAGTGTGTGAGTGTGCGACAGAGAGTATCAGGGTGTGGTCAGCTACACTGGAATGAAATTTTCTAAAATTGACCCAGTTCAGAGGAGCCTCTCTTTTCCTGAACAGCAACATTCTATTTTTCTCCTTTTCACGTCTGACAGCTGTGTCAGTGAAAGTCAAGTCTTGTGGTCGTCATTTGACCATCATGAGATACAGAGAGAGACATAGCACATCAGCTCATGTGTGACCATTCTGCTTCATAGAAGATGATGGGTCTGAAGGGTTATTTACAGAACCGAACAACGAGGCTTGAAGAAAATTACACATTTCTCTTCCTGAGGCTGAGCTGAGCTAAATGTGCTGCCAGCAATCCCAAAATATACTTGCAAATTAAGTTTGGAACACAAGCATTATCGTGTCAGAGCACTGCATAATTTCTTTTGGAACCAAAATTCCTGTCAGTCCATTTTCCTCCTGCTATTTTACAATCATATAGATTGATATTGATTACTTAAGAAACATAAACGGTAGTGTTCTTTCAATATCTGGGCAAATAGTCTTAAAAGCAGAGTAGTGTTCACAAATTGCTTTATTTACAAGTTATTTCTACGCTATCACGTTTATACGCGTATAAGTGACACGCATTTGGTATTATCAGATTTTATTTTCATGTGTTGGACGATGGCCTTAAAATTACACGTCTAAATAAACAACATGCTACCAAAACAAAAAATGATTAAAGCAGTCCAAGGTAGTTTTCTTTGTCTTTTCTTTTTCTTTAAAGCAGTGTTAAGTAAGACTTCCCAATTGCAGTAGCCTGTAAACTAGTTTTAAACTTTTGTTAGACACTGAAAAGGCAGGTAAAATTGCTGAAACATGCACATCCAAGACACGTGTCAAGCATCATTTAAAGTAAATCTAAATTAAATGTTTCCATGGAACATGTGTATCTACAGAAAAAAAAAAATCAGAGAAGTGGAGAGAATGAATGAAACAATGATGCCGTGGTGACATGCAAGCCGTGGAAACACAATGGATTGCTGACAGACATTTTCCACAAAAGAGTGATGGTGTCTTGTGCACCGTCAGCTCTGACTGGTGCTGAGAGGTATAATAAAGAACAACCGTAGGAAAAGGCCCATCAAAGTAACAGTAAATGTAACATTAAGCTTCTGTTGTCCAGAAGCGCTTCCTCTGAAGGCAATAAACCACGAGCAGATCTATGAAAATGCCAAACCGAAGGTGCTTGTGCATGAAGACATGTTCCATCAACGTTCAGCTTGAGTTAATGAAGCCCTACAACCCTTTACAAGGTATTAGGAGATGGGGCATGTTGCTTAAAAACATGCAAAAGCAGAAGAACCACAGGAAAACCCAAGGAACATCAGCAGCCCACGTGCATGACCGAGCACACAGGCACACACGCAAAAGCAGACTTTGACATGCCGCCAGATCAAATCGGAGCTCACCCAGTTTTAACACCCACTACTCTGAACAACAACAAGCCTGAGAAGCGTGAGCGTGCGTGACAAAAATAGCTCTCCACGCGCATTCCCCGTCTCTCGCTTTCAAATCCGCGCTGTTTTTTTCTCTTTTTCTGTCTCATTTGTGTCAGTCTGAACCAACGGTAGGAAAAAAACAAACAGTCGGGATGGAAAATATCACCCACTCTTAACAGCACACTTGAATGTGAAAATCAATTGACACTGCAAAGGAAGAACTGTTTTGTTATTTGCAAATATTTTTAGATTTTTAGATGGTAGATGCACAAATTTAGGTTGTGACATTGGCATTTCTACTTTGGACACCACCGCTGAAGTTATAAAAACGAAGGAGCGACATGGTATTTCCATGTTTTCACATTTATGTGTTTGCTTTCCTTATCTATACATCTTTTTCTCATCAAGGCCAGAGAGGCAGAACACCCAATTACGTGTGAGGCGGCCTGTATAAACAGCATCAGTCGGGACTCACAAGTTGCATGTTTATGGAAATGCGTTTAGTAACCTGTCATCTTCCAAGGTTAAAGATTTTCTTTAAACAAATGTAATTGTAGTCTTGGTTAAACAAGCAAATCATGACAAAATTGTCTAGTTTCCCCAGCTATGTAAACTTAAGCTATAAAAGCTCATTTGTGCCTAAATGATAGGAGTTGTGACACGTCCTCTGCGACCAGGAAAGAAGTCCTAAATGATGTATTGTTAGGCAACTTAAAAACACATCTTTGTTAACTCAAATGGGCAATTGTGGGGGTGTTTGCTATTATATATTTACTGAATCTTCTTTATTTGGGATATAAGTGGATTATTAATCATCAGTCAACATTCAGGTATGGAAAATTGCAATTTTTAGTTTTCACCATGGAGTTAAGGATCGTTGGTGGCAAAGAAATGTATATAAGCATGTAGAGTCCATCTAGAGGTAATGATTGCTGTACAAGGCAGAAATGCTCCAAAGAAGCTGCAACAAACCACTGTATCTGCCAACGGGGAACAGCTCAGGTTTGACCAGAGGGCAGAGGCTGGGTTCAATGTTCAAACATAAAGGTGCATCACAGAACTTTGCTACAGTTGGTAAATGTTAACTTCTATGCTGCCAATAGCTTTGTGTGCTGTTGTGGCGGCCTCCAACTGTGTCCCAACTTCTTGTACAAATGGAGGAACAACTTGATTCAGTTATTAGTTAGTTATTTTAGTTTTTCACTCTGTTGTTCATAGGGAAATCCAAAACGAATCAGTAGAAAGTTGGCATTTGATATTGTGCTTTAAACCCCCGTAGTTCTTGAGATGCTCTCTCTCTCTTCTTTGCTTATCTCCTATGATACTTTAAGGAAAATTCAAATCAGACACCTTCCATTACAAGGTGCTAGAAGATGCTAACTAATAATTTAATAAAGCACTGGAAGGGAGTAGATTTGCTTCATTACATAGCCCTGTGGGAAAAAACTCTGGATCAAAAATTGTTGCAATCAAAGTCAAGACGGCAGAGATATCATAAAAGACTTGGATTTTGCAGTTGCACTGCCACATTTACCGAAACGTACACCAGATGCAACGATTTGATAGTGGTATTGACATGATTGATCATTATAATTTTCTCCATCACAGCCTGATGGCAGCATTTTCCATTACGCTCTCTATATTATCACATCAGAGTATATTAAACAACGTTGAGGTGGATGTTTCATAATTGTTGCACACTGTCTGTGCACATAAGATAAGGTATTACAAACATGCTTTATTGTCCCTGCTGGGAAATTTATCTTGGCTGTTGGCACTCGCATTGCCTGCAGATGAAAAGAACAGCACACATCAGCGCAGGAGCAAATCCATACAGTTATGGTCAAAGCATAAAACAGGTAAACACTGTGGTCAGGACACATCAGGCATCTCTGCGATCTGTCTCTGCCACGGATGATCGATGCCAGTTGAGCTTCTCAGTCAGAAACTTTTGTTTTCTCTGGCTCTCTCAGTGAAAGGTTACACCTCTCGTCTTCTCTGTGCCCGCTGTGGGAATTTAAGGCAGAGAACACAAAAGTGAGACAGATGGGTTTTCCTCACAGGATATCCTGTTCTAAGTAGAGCTGCTGGGCCCACTCTGACCTCCTCACCCCTCTTGACCCCTGACCTGCTCATAGTTTAGGCTCACAATCTTCTTGGGATTTTTTTTTTTTTTGGGTTTGTGTGTTTGTTTGTTTTGACTTCTTCTTATTTGATTTCACTACTTGCCCAAGTCCTCTTTCACACTTTTGCAAAGTTTTGGCCACAAATTCATCTTCTTCCTTTTCTTCATTGTCCGTTTGTCTGCGCACTTTCACTCTGCTGCCAGCACCTACTGTACCCTTTGTCTAATTGTCTTGTAATTGTTGAAGTAAAAGGCTGTTTACCACATCTATCAACAGTGCACTCTGATAATATAATTTAGAGTAAAGATTTTTTCAGTATTCTCAGCAATATTCGTAAATTAATAAACCATTTACAAGTGGCAATGCTTTATATATCTTTTATGCTTTACATATTGTGAATATTTAAAATCCCAGCTTGCAATCTTTGCATTTTGGAATTGTTGTTGGACAAAATTAAAAAAAAGATCCCACCTTTCCTCTTTTAAACAGTGATCCATGCACTATCTTTCCGTGTCATTCTCTAAATTTTTTGCATTTTTCAGTGCAGTGATGAAAATAAATCCCCTCCTCATTCTTTAGCTTGTTTTTTCACAGCTTCCTCCTCTCTCACTCTGGAATCTATTAACTAATGAGCGATTGTTTGCGTTTTCTCCGCTCAACAGCGCCATCGTAGCCTCCATGGCTAAAGAAGGTGATGGCAAAGCATTTGATGTGTTTGGAGGAGTAATAAGGCAATCATCCTTTTGACCTATGAACTAACCCTTAGGTCAAAGGTCCTTGAGGGATTCTTTCCCAGGTGGTGTTTCATTCAGCTGCTGATCAGTCATGCACGAATGCATTTCTGTATCTAAACAGCACAGGCATGCCTTGGAATATGTTCATGCTTGCAAGTGATGTGAATCCCAGTGGACCAAAACCAAAGTTTGCTCAGAGCGGCTGCAGTGGAAATCAACACTTCCTGCTTCCTGTGGTGAAAGGAAGTGCTACCATCTCTGTCCCCTTATCTGTGGACACACACGCAGCACTGCGGGAGAAAGGCAGGGAAGTGGAGAAGGAGCCGGAGGGTGCTCAACCAGGCCAGGGAGAAGGGAGAAGACTGCAACTTTTTCTTGTTTTTGAGAAAAAAGTATAGTGAGTGATGAGGAGGAGGAGGAGAAGGAGGAAGAGAAGGTGTGCTCTGGACTTGTGGTTGATTTACAGTGGTGAATACATTATCTTTAGTATCTTTGGCTGCTTTCTTAAACAGATCTTACTCATAATTACATGTGGGTTGTCTTATCTTAGAGCCGTAATATTACATAGTAATGGACACAAACATTATTCAAATGTGTTTTGTTCAGGTATTTTGTTATTTGCACATAATTTAACTGAACTATATACTTATCAGTTCAGTGGTACTAAGAAAAAAAAGGTAAAATGGTGACATGCATCTTTTACATTTTCTTCTGTTTCGAACCTGCACCTTATCATATGAAATGCACTAAAAGACATTGAACCAGGGGCACATTTCTATCAAGAGAATTCAATTTTTCAGCATTAAAAATATCTCTTTGCTGAATACAATGATATCTTATGGATATAGTTGCAATACGAAAAGTGGAACTAACAAGAAGCATGGGATGCATTTTTGCAGATTTCTTCTACTTTATTATGATGGCGCACTAGAGAGACGATATAAAAGACAGAGCAAGAGGGGAAAAGAGATGTTTGGGTTCAGGGTGGGGAAGTTTTTAGCACTTGGGATTGTCCCAGATGGACATTCTCCCTCCCTTTATAAATAGTTTTTACTTCTTCTCCTCTTTGTCTTTCCTTTTAATGCAAACCTGTCTCACACCTCTTCACAAAAAGACACTTAAAAGCTCCTTTTCTGGCAGTCTCCTCTGTCTCCAGACCAGGAACCGGCATCTTTCACCCACAGTCCCAAATCTTTGGCATTTCCAAAATCAACACAACACCAAATGCCAGGCTGACTCACTTCCACTGTGGGTGGTTCTGTTTCCAATTTTCTCACCACCTCAGCCACCCTACCTCCTCAGAAGAAAAAGAGAAAACTTTTGTCCAGAAAACAACAACAAAAAAAGCCAACCAGACAAGAAAAGGGCATTTTTGTACCCATGTTCTTTAGGGACAAAAGTTGATGCCTCAAGGAAAAATAGGACAAATCTTAGTCGGGTCCCCCCACTTCTTCAGTTCTAAAATGGTTATCGTTATTTTCCTTCCTTTTTTCCTTTTTTTTTTTTTTACAGAGGGAGCGTGGGAGCGCCCTCAGAGTGGTGCACAGAAACCATGGGGCTCATAACAACAGGAGGAAGCCGGTAACTTGAGTAACTTGGGCCGGGCACTGAGGGGGATACAGGGCAGAAATGCAAGAATCCATTCACAGTTAAACATACTTCCACACTTTGGAAATCGCAATCAAGATGACACTAATCAGGGAAAAAACTACATTTCATATATATAAGACCTCTATTTGTTTTTTAAAAAACACAACAGGAACACACACACACACGCACATACACATTTGTGTGTACATTTGCACAGACACACACACGTTAAGTGACTTTTTCACATATGCCAATCACCAATACACTGTACATGAATTGTGACAAGATCAGCTGACTAGAACTCTGCCTTACCGGACTGCAATGTGAACATTCAGCATGAAGAGCGCTTTAGAACGTCCTGTCAATCATGTTCATGTACAGTTTAGTCCAGGAAGGTTGAGAGCGGTGAGAACACAAATTATGCACATACATACACATGCACTATGGCTCAGTATCCCTTGCCTCTGTCCAAGTGTTGAGAAAGTGAGGGGCCGCAACAAAAGGCAACCGAGGCAGGGGAGGGAGACCGAGAGAGAGAGAGGGAGAGAGAGAGAGAGAGGGAGAGAGAGAGGGGGGGGCGAGAGGGAGAGAGAGGGAGAGGGACTCCACTAGCCAGTTCAGAGGGGTTAATCTCTCTCTCTCTCTCTCTCTCTCATTCTCAGTGTATCTCTGTCTCTTTTTCTTTCACACACACACACACACACACACACACACACACACACACACACACACACACACACACACACACAACTGACTTCTTGTGTTTTCTCTCAAGTACCATGAGGAGGAAGGGCAAACAGAGGGGCATCAGAGAGTAAATGTTCATGATCACAGATATATGTCTGGTGCGTGTGTGTGTGTGTGTGTGTTTTGGTAGGAGGGAGCGACTGGCTCAAGTCCAGAGCCAGCCAGCCGGCTAGCAAAGGACAATAGCAGGAAACACTATATCAGGAGGCGGCAAAATACCAAAATAAAAATAACAGACGGTGAAAAACAATGACATCTACTGTGGAAAACACAGTCTGCAAACAATAGTAGTGGAAACTGCACTGTTATTACCACAGGGCACACATATGCTGGTGCATACTAATAAAAAAAAGAAAGATATGTTTGTTTATTGTCATTGGATTATTGACAGCAATGGCATAATTGCTTTGGAATGTCCAATGTACATTTTATTTATTTATTTATTTAGTTATTTTTTGCATTTGACAGAGAAAATAGCTCACGCTCACTTGTTTGCAATCATGAGCATGCAGACACACATTCCCCAAGGAATCAGTCAGCCAAGACTCCCACACAAAACTCACCACCACACACCCACACACACATTCCCTTTGCTGTAATCATATCTAGTGATAAGGACAGCTTTCCCCAGCGGTCGCTGCCTCTCCGGCCACTCTGACTTACAATGGCCCTCTATTCTGAGTCTGCTCCGATTACACACACAAGGAGCTGCATTACGGCCCGCTAATTCAATTTCCTCCCCTCAGGTCAACCTTTGTGTGTGTGGTTGTATATTTGAGCGCATAAGCAAGAACTGATTAAGAACTTTGCAGGGAACAAGCTGCTGGCACACAAACAGTTTGTAACCATTGAGGGGGATTGACTATAGATTTTCTGGAAATCAGCAGCAGTCTGTAAGAAAGGACCAATCAGAAACAGGCAATGGGTCAGTGCATGGCAATTTATTTATTTATTTAGACGAAACTTGAATTTAAAATAGTCAACTTTGGAGCGAGGCTAAAATCTTTACAGGTTGCTATAAAACTGGTTTTGCGCTCTTTCCCTAGATATCACATTCATCATCAATTTTAGCTTTTATTCGTTTAGATCAACACCTTTGCCGCATAATGGCTAAAGCATCATTCACCAAAAGCAGCAATGTCATCCACAGTTTTCAGCTAATAAGATAAAAAAAACTATGACAGACAGAGCACATTTTTAATAATGTAAATAAATATAGATATACTCTATAGATAAGAGTGAAGGCCAGTGCTTGAATAATATCCATAAATACTCTCTATCTATGATCTATTTGTTTGCACATTTATCTTTTGTCGCACATTGGGGTGTGAGCGAGGATGATATCTAGGCATCCAAAAGGAAGATGAAGATTATAAGGATATCAACTGTAAGTAGTGGTTAAATGAGACCGTACAGTAAGATTCTGTTTTAGACCGTTGCTCATTAGAAGCCAGCTTTGCTGGCTCCACCTCTTTGCACTTAAATGAGCCATTTTTACCGCTACAGAATTCTCTGTGATTATTTAGTTCAGGTGGCTCACCTCCAATACCACAGTCACTGGAATTTGTGTTTGTTTGCTGTTACTTTCCCTTGAATCTTTCTCAAATGTGTTGTCCACCAGACCTTTTGATTGAAAAGATACTTGGTTTTCCTGTGATGTTTCGTCCTACTTTGGGATGCAAAGTAAATATCCCGAAATCTGACACTGCAAAGGTTATATATATACACTTTTTTCCCTTTTTTTTCAGAATTTGCATCGATGCTGGCACAGGTCAATGTGGTTTGACATGTGGGTTCAAAAACTGGTCAACTGCAAATGTCTTGAACATACTTGCAAAGCCTCAAAGACACAAGGCAGTGCACTGTACTCAGTGTGCCAGCGAACTCCTGTTCTTGCCAAAAGAATGTGAAGACAAATATTACTCTAACTACAATATGACAGAATGCAGATTCAACTACAATCATGCTAAAAATAGGGACATTTTTAAATCATATTGATCTGGTTTGAGATTATGATTGAGCTTATTTATGCAAACTAATGAGTTAAGCATGAACAGCTTTCAATGGTGAAAGCGGTTTCTTTCTCTCATGGGAGGCTTTTCATTTCTCAGAACCACCACGATTGATGAGAGGAGAGGCAAATCACTAAGATCAGTGTGGAAATACTAAATACAGAGCTACATGAGTTTACATGATGAGAATCAGTCGCTGACTTTGTTTCCCTCCCAGGTTTCTTAAGCAGGGGGTAGAGCTCCAAAATAAAGTGCAGGCATTCCTCTGGCAGCTGTTCCCTATTCACAAGCAAGTAATATGTAAT
The DNA here is from genome assembly GCF_003711565.1 of Takifugu flavidus. Classification (NCBI taxonomy): domain Eukaryota; kingdom Metazoa; phylum Chordata; class Actinopteri; order Tetraodontiformes; family Tetraodontidae; genus Takifugu; species Takifugu flavidus. The sequence goes on along the minus strand of NC_079527.1, from coordinate 3,819,575 downwards.
ACTGGGTCCCAGTAAAGTCTTATTGTGATCCCAATGATGATATATTTTAATAAAAAATTATCCTTTAATATGAAGCAAGCATCCAGATCTCCAGGCGTTTTCACCGACGGAGTTTGTAATGCAGCCTGATTAAGTGCCGGGCTCACTCTGGGTTATTTATCAGACTCATTCGGCACATGTGAGTTTCATTTGGTATGAATAAAACAGCATTGTGCATCACTGTCAAATATGACAAACAGAAGGACTGTGTCCATGTGCATGTATTTGAATAAAATGAAAACCAAAATGCCCGTGTGTCTGTGAGCAGGCAATGTGTTTGTAATTATCTGACTAAGACAAGGGTGGTATCCCTTTAGGGGAATTATAGCGTCATGTCATCGTACCACGGACTTTCAATGTATTGTAATTTTTATACTTTAAAAAAAAACCGAAACAAGCATAAACCTTTACTTTTCTCCTGTTCTTTGACAAGTGAGGGCAATTTTACACTGTGAAGGTGTTATTGGGGGTTCGGCACCTTGCCCCAGAGTATCTCAGCGCTGCTGTAAAGGCCCCAAAGGTCAATTTTGAGGTGCTAATTTACTTATAGCCATAAAAATCAAGTAAATTGCCAATACAGCAATATTGGTGATAAAACAAATAACAATAGACAATATGTAGTTCATGTGTTCTTTACAAAGGCCGTGTTTTCGCCAGTGTCAGCTTTTCATGTTTTACTTCCTGAGAAGTTCAATCCAGAATAGTAACTGAAATAGCCCACACCTCTTTTTTATTTGTAAAATTCAGAGGGCATCCATCTTTGTACCTCAATAAATCCCTGTTTCTTCATAACTTCATAGCAATGGAAGGGCCATATTTACCAGAGCTCCCTATTCATGATCAGTATATTATGTTCCAGACTTTGTAGTAAAAACCATTGAAATCTAAAACAACAATCAATCATTGCACTTTAACTCAAGAATTCATTCTTGATGGAGTTAAGGTCAGGCAAGTTTGCTGGCCAGGGTCCTTTAAAGCAGGTGCTGGTACTTTTGGCAGTAGGGTTCGGGCTCAAGCCCTGCTGAAAAGTAAACCCCACATCCCCATGAAGCTGGCCAGCAGAAGGAAGCATTAAGCAATGTAGAATCTACCGGTAGACAGCTGCACTGACCATGGACCTGATCAAACATAGTGCACCGACACTAGCTTGACATGGCTCCCTAAGTCACCATTGCCTGTGGAAACCTTAAACTGGACACTAGGCTTGTAATCTGTGCATCTCCACTCTTATATCAGACTCTGAGACCTTGATTTACAAATTTACTTGCATCTAAAAAGAAGACTTTGGACCACTGAGTAACATTCCAGACGCCTCTGATATTGTCTCTTGTTCAAGAGCTGCTCCACACAAGGAATGTGATAGTTTTAGTGTCTTGGATGTGTCTTTTTGTGCTCTTGAAGCACTGACTACAGCAACAGTCCAGTCCTTATGAATCTCCCTTTATTCTTGAATTGGCTTTGTTTCACAATTCTAGCCAATTCTTTGTTCCTTGCAATTGTGTGGTTATCTCTGTTGTGTGTGCACCTTTTCTACATTTTTACTTCCATTCATCTTTCCATTAATGGGCTTGTATAAAGAACTCTCAGAACAGCCGGTGTCTTTAGCAACGTCCTTTTGTGTCTTACTCTACTTTGTCAGGGTATCAATGATCATCTCCTGGACAACTTTTAAGTCAACAGTCTGCCATGATTGTGTAACCGTCTGAACCAGACTAATGTAGCTAATTTAAGTGCGATACCACAGGCCTCCAATATTGAATTTATTCACAATATCCTCATTCTCTCAATACACAAATGAAATGTTGCGACAAAAAAATACAGTGACTGAAACAAAAAATGAGCTACGTGCAAAATGTTGCAGGGTTTCCACATTCAATATGTTGCAATGAGGAAAACAGTGGAATTATTCCGATGGAGGGTTGTGAAGTGTTGCGGCTCCTCCCTAGCTGTTGTTGGGTTGGTGCTGCCCGCCGCTGGTCCTGGGACGTCTCAGACTTAGTCAATCCATCAGTTCAAGGGGCGGGCACTTCCTGCACAAGGCAGTGCAATGAAACCCAGATGTAAACAGTGGTCCCCTTATGTAAACATCAAATCAAGACTTTCCAAACACCTTTAAAGGTACAGTAATTACCTCAGCTCGGTGCAATAACACTGGCTGCCTGAGTGAAATAGTGCAGTTAAACTAGTTCTTGTTTGCTTACAAGGAAAACACAAAGGTGAAGGTGATGTTTGCGCAAGTAAACATCTGTGGTCAGAGATCGGGATTCTATTTGATTAAGTGTGGGATAAAGGTAAGAAGGCAGCAAAAGCAGTAAAAATGATGTTAGGGGGGAAAAGAAGGGGCTACATTTGCATCCAAATCCATGATCCCTGCAGCTGCTGTTGTTTTGTAGGCCGGAGTTACATCAGTAGTTTTATGGAAAGGCCTGGGAAACACTGCTCGACTTGACCTACTTAAAGAATGTTAGTGTTAGATGAAATGTAATACTCCCCAGTCTCCGAGCACTCATTAACTCTCTTTGTGTTTATTAGCAGTTGCTGAAAGGCTTCATAATTGAGGAAGCAGAGTCTTTAAATACCCCTGGAACAGTGGCAAGGATTCATCATATCAGACCAAAAAATGTTTCTTGTCTGCCAAGTGGATAAAGTACAACATCTTCGCCGTTTACAATCGCTGTAAAGAAAGGTATCCAAAACACACGATCATTCATGAAAGCAAAATTTTAAACGATCTGGTTTCTTATTCTTCTTTAAGGGAGTAGTAAAAGTGAATAATATATTTATTTTATAACAGCACATGTGTCTCACTTATTTGAACTTCCTGAACTCAGATAGTATGTCCAGATGGTCAATGTCATGGTCGCTTTAACATGGCAGCCTGGGTTTGGACAAAGTTACATTACATGAAACATCAAATTCCAAATATTCTATTGCAGGAAAAAACAAACAAACTCAAATGTGTTACTCAAAAATTTATAGATCCATTTGAATTTATAGCATCCACATGTTCAAGAACTTTTATGCAACTTTTGGTGATGATTGTTGCTTCCTGTGCATGTGTGTGTATGTGTGTGCATGCGTGCACGTGTGTGTGTTTTAATATGGTTAACGTGGTTAAATGTAATGAAAAATACATGACCCAGGTTAGAAGGCAGAGCCACACCACTTACTTTGTGCCCCCCCCTCTCTCTCACTCTCACTCTCTCTCTCTCTCTCACACACACACACACACGCACACACACAAGTTATAAGTTTTAGTATAGAACCAGAAAGCACATAAATAAAACTGAATTGAATAGAGTTAAACACACATCTACATACACATGCAAACATTTCCTAGGTCATCAAGAGTATAAACGTCTGGCTTAAAGTGTAGTAAATATTTAATACGTAAATTATGAAGGCACTCGCCCAAGGTTACTCGCTATGACAACAAGACTGCCACAAACGATCCCTTCATATACAGGAAATGACGCCATAAGACCAGCTGTGTTAAGGCTAATTTTAAACCAATTTTTTAAGACGTTTGTGTTTGCAATCACCCTCATTCTCATGTACACATTGTTGTATGCAGTATTAAAATTAAGATTTTCTACAGTGAGAGGGAATGGCCAGAAAAACATGGAGGTTTTTCTGTCCATCATACCGTAGCTGAAAATATGCCTGTTTATGTATTGTAAAAAGTGGATTTAATTGCTTTTGGACCTTCCAGGTTCAACTCTGCAGCCATTTGGAATTCACATCTTACACAAACTTGTTTAACAACTTGTTCTGAAGGCACAGACCCTGTTTTCATTCAAACAAACATACTGTAGGTGTGTACATGATGCTGCCAGAAATGTAAACAAGTGTCATTTATTCAGTAAAGCACATTACAAGTATAACAGCTCATAAAGTAGGTTTGTAAATTGTTGAATGAACTTGTGCTCTTTTTTCCTCAGAGTAGATTAACCTATTTACTCAATTCAGATGTATTGTGTAATTATATAAGTGCATGTAGCTAAACATAGCATCCATATTTATTAGGTGCCATTTATGGTATAGTAATAGTACCTGCATTCAGTTTATTTTACAGTATGCTATAGCAAATGGAGCCATGTGTTAAAACATATTTGTTTGGGAGATTAAGAAGAAATTTGAGTCGTGTGCAGATTTTGGTGCCTCAGCTGTTAAGAACCAAGTCTGAGGATGGTGGACCAGTTGAATCCTTTTAAACAGGATTTAGGTTAAAGACTTGAAGCTCCAAGCAAGGATATGATGTCACCATGCAGATTACGGAGGCTACAGAACTGGTGCCCTGCTTTAATCCCAGGTCAGGGGATGCAATACACAAGTGTCATTGTTTTATTCCATATGAGATCAATTTTATATATTTCTTCAAGGCACACTCCGATCGGTCACAAAACCAATACCAGCAGGATGAGGGTTCAACATTAAAAGGCTATTTTCAATATTGCATTTTGTCTAAAGTGTGATGCGAACAAAAAGATCCCAAATTGGCCAAATTGATTTTAAAAATTTCTATTCACCATTTGAGCTTTCACAATGATTTGCACCAGCAGTGTGTACTCATTCATTCACACACTGGTGGGAGAGATTTGGTCACATTCATACACTTAAGACACAGCTTTAGGATCAATTGTAGTCCCTGAACAAAAGACTGAACAAAGCAAAGAGTCCTTGAGCAAAACAAGCCCTAAAATAGCTTCCACAGCTGCATATTCAGTGTATGACTCTGCATGAATGGATTTTCCTAATTCCTGACGGGCGTTTATGAACTCCCATCATTATGTGATGCAACTGCAAGAGCGTGAATGTACATTTGTAATGAAAAAGTGCTTTAAGTGTTGTCAGTTTATTGTTTTTCGGTCACAGAAAGACTTTTACGACTGTACAGTGGACGCCCAAGCAGAAATAGTTTTACAGCCAGTGAAAAGAGAGATTGAAAGAGTGAAGTGCGTGTATTTGTGTTGGTTTTGGAAGAACTCCTTGAGATGATGTGGATTGAGGGAATTGATGGGTGGATGAGGGGGGCAGGGCGGGTTCTCCTATTGAGGATGAATTTCTGAGTAAAATGAAGGCTTTGATTTACAGTATAGCTGTTAGAGTGAGAAAACGTGCTCGATTTATGACATGAAAGGTGTATTTCTCTGCACCTGCATCTTTAAAAAAAAAATCAATATCTTGATATTGTTTTTTGTGTTTTGTGAATGCTCACTGAGAAGATGGCAGAGCAGCAACTCCTTAGGCTCATGTTATACATGACGTGATGTGCGCAAGGCCAGCTCCCTACTTGACATTTATGTCAAAACCAAGTGCTCCTGAAAGATTTGTGAGGGCATATTTGCTGAGGATGTAGAGCTGGACGGAGAGAGGAAAGAAGTTAAAGAGGAAGCACAATGGTTCGGGGAGGAAAGGAGAATGGAGGCTCTCCCAGGGGGAACTGGTGGGGGAATTTGCTTTCGTCCACAGCTCTGTCTCCCATCCTCTCATTCACACGTGCATCTGATTTTTGCCAACCCACCTCCTTCATTCACAGTCCTGCCTTTCCTATCTTTAACTCTCGATTAGACACACACACGCACACACGCAGACACACACACATGTTTTTCTGAAGGACACAACAGCAGTTTTAGGAGAAACAGCTGCAGATTACAGACAAGGGAGGGAAACGGCTGTGTGTGTGTGGGGGTGTGTGGGTGTCTGTGTGTATCTGTGTGCGTAATCAATGTTACATCTTGCAGCTATTCTTTCTGTAGGAGTTTGTGTTTACTTTGTTTTGTCAGCAGAGGATTTGTTACGAAGTGAGCGAATTGGACAGTGAACAGTTGGGATTTTCCAAAACACATGGCTGGAAATGTGGCGTTCAGATGATTACCTGCTGTGAATTATAGTGATGAAGAAGGAGATAAGGGCCTTATTACACTATCTCACAATCCAAAATGCATTTTGGTTTCTCTTCACTTGCTGCCATTATAATCCATATTAGCCATTATGGCTTGAAAAAGTCATACACGTCACATTAGATTCAGTTTCAGATACTGATCTGTGGAATTTCAAAAAGAAATGATTAGTCTCACTGATTGATAGCTCCAAGAAGAGCTAAATGCTGGCTTTAATTATTAATCTGCACAACGCTTCAATGGAGGCCCACGCTTCTGACTTGGACTGCAGTTGTAGTCATGATCAATTATAAGCTCTTATGGTTTTAAGATGATCATCTTTTCTAGCACTCAACATTGACATGAAGATATTTACAGCAGAGAAATGCCAGCACAACTGGCCACTCAGCAGCTGCTGTAGAACAGGGGAAAAGTTCAAGTCTGTGCTTCGCACTGGGAGAACTTCAACTCTGCTCGGAAGATTCCTCTGAGGAGTTAAAGGTTTCCATCAAAAGTTAATCAAAATGGTAAGGAAAACATTATTCTCCCTCCACACTGGTACCCCACCCAAATGTGGCCCATGATTTAAATGTAAAGCATGTCCAGAGAATACAAAAATGTTAAACCTGTTCCACGCTTCCACACAAACGAAGCTATGTTCTTGTTGTGGTGCCATATGGACAGGCAGCAAGAAAAAAGAGATGCAAAGAGAGATCAGGGGAAACTGGGCATTAACATGCACGATGGATAAGGGAACGCAAATCTCCTATGGGTGAGACATCCATTTTGCAGTGAACAGGGACCTATTTCAGCAAACAACTCGGGGAAAGACCCGTCAAAACAGGAAGTGTAGTATGCAGCTGAAACATTCCATTTTTAACTCAGACCAGACCAACTAAAATAAATATCACACTCAGCAGCTGACCTGGGGGTTGGCTCTGTGTGTGTGTGTGTGTGTGTGTGTGTGCGTGCGTGCGTGCGTGCGTGCGTGTGTGTGTGTGTGTGTGTGTGTGTGTGTGTGTGTGTGTGTGTGTGTGTGTCTTTGGTGCAGCTGCTTTATATTCAACAGTGTCTTTATTTTTGCCCTTGTGCAGTTGTGTGTTCTCATATCTACCATCACCTGTGGTCCTACAGTCTTATGAAGTCATTTCCTATTTTGTGGACACACACACGCACACACACACACACGCTCTCTATGGGATCCAGATATTTTTAGACCAGTGTAAACTGACTTGGGGCCAAAGTCACATCTGTTTTCGTTTATGTCGTGATGACGTCAGTGAGGCAGTTAAACAATTTACAGACGGATGGTATATATGTAAGGCCACAAGCTAGGAAAAGTTCATAGTAAAGCTTTTCTAAGCTAGGAACTATGATTCATGCAACAGGCTCCTTAAAAAGTAAATGAAACATAATTAAATAAACACACAAACCAAAATAGAGAGCAGAACTGCAGAAGAGAAGATTGAAACAACTGAGAAGAATCAGAAGAATCAGACTGCAAAACCTGTTTCTGTAATTCCTGTTATTAGTGATCAAGACTGAGATTCTACGTAAATGTCTTATCAAGTATTCTTTGAATTCTTTTCGTTTACATTCACAGACCAACATACAGTGTTTTTCTTCATGTTCCTGAAGAAACAAACACGTTGTCTGACATAGTAGGGCTTCATTTTTCTGAGGCAGAGGATGATCAGTGTTTTTCCTTCACTGGACCATCTTTAAAGTTTTAATTTTGTCTTGGTGACACATCGCGTGAGGTTTTCTATTTTATTTAACATCGGTTCAAAAATGGCCTTTTCAGTAACTCGCACTTTTCTCTCACTTGTAGCAGAGTTATAGTATGTGTGACTTTAGACAAACCTACCGGCAAGTGGAGGACCATATTTATTTAAATGAATAAACCCAAGCAGGAATCGCTCATATTCGGTATTTGTTGATATTTGTGTGAACGCTCATGTTCTGTATTGCTGAGTGACAGCAGCCTGTGGAGGCTCCTGCCCCACCCTGGTGATTCGCTCATTGAAGAAAGCTGTGGTGCTGACGTAGACATAAATCTGTTTACAGGCAGCAAACCTTCAAAATTAAATGAGCTGTCCTGTTGTTTTCATTTCGAATGAAGTTCATCATACCCATGTCTGCTAATAGCAGCCGCAGACGTCCTTTCTTTTGGTTTCCAGATAAACTGTCCGTGACAAATCAGCCAAGGCAATTAGGAACAGCGAGTGCAGACCAAGGCCAAATAAGGTGGAAAACTAACCTTTGAACAGTTTTGTTCCAGATTTAGATGGAAGAGAAGAGTTTTAACCTTCAGATGAGATGATGAGAAGGCTCCATTTTTAGCAAATGCAATCACACCGCAGTAAGTCTGTACGCAGTTCTGAACATGCACGCATGGACGCTGTTATTTGACACGTTTTCTGTTATTTCATTCCTTTGAGGTCATTGTCTTGTTTAGAAAAACACCTTCTTTCAGAATGAATCATATTGTCCTAAGGTATTTGGCTTTTTTGGATGCATTATTTTTCACCCTCAACATTTCCGAGCCTTCGAGGATGTGCTGCAGAGAAGGATTAGAGAACTGTCGCCACCACCAGGAATCACATTGGGAAGGCGATATCATCCGTCTGATGTTGCTGCTCAAACGTGTTTCTTAACAGTGAAAACGTATATTTTTGGTTGTATTCTAGTGGGGATTTGATTTGATTTGATTTGATTTGTATCATCCACAGTCATTCAAACTGTGTGGATGGACTGAATTTCGCAGAATTACAAATGATCCATTTTACACATATATCGGGTATCCATGGTGGAGTGTTCTGTTGCCTTCTAATAAAATACACATATTTTGAAATTACAATTCCAATTTATTCAGCACCAAAAACAACAAAGCAGTGTTTGCTTCACAGTCCCTCTTCCTGGGATGGATACGCGTGCAATAGATGCCAAACTTCCAGAGACCAGAGAACAATATCGCTATACAGTATATTTACTCCACTGTAGAAGGTATTGCTAATGGAAAAGAAGGCGCGTCTTCAGACGTCCTCACTCTGAGCTCGGCCCACTCGACTTTATCACGGCAATTTTATCTCCACCTATGTGTATATTTTGAGATAAGACAAAATATAGATCATTTCACATAACACCTGAGATGCATTCGCGGTTGGTGAAAGGCTGGGGAGTCTGATTGTTGTTCACTAGCTCTCTTTTAGCGGTTTGGGATCACGGCACACATTTTAGTGGCTTTTTAAGGTGTTTTTCAAGTAAAAATATAGACTTCAGCTGCATACATACAAACACAAGTCTGAAAAGGGAAGAAATAACATTCTTTTATGTGCTGACAGTTTCATGGGAGGACAAGCTTTAATTCTCATTAATGGTTGAAAAGAAAATCACTGCCTTCAAGTGAAGTATGGATTTTTACAGGGAGGTACCTCCATCATACTCATGACAGAGGTGGATGAAGGCCAATAAAAGCAAAGTAAGCAATCTTAAATACTTCTGCAGTAAAAATCAACCTGAACAAAGCGCCCACCATCTCCCCTTGGTGCAATCCGAGCACCAGTCGCCCACCCCACGGCAACAGTTTCCATGAATACAGCACTAGTGGCAGCAACAGTAGTCGGAGATCGCTGTAGCAGACAGCATGTTACACATAGGTCAAACCAACAAGTCAGAGCAGAGGAGGTTTTTTCCTATCCCAGAATTCCACAAAACCCACACACACTTCCTACAGCGACAACCTTCAAGTTCAGCTGAGAGAAAAGCATGTGGGAAACCTTTTCCTGAAGGGATGATAGAAACAAGTCTTCTTCCAGGAGGACTGCTGGAGGAACGGAGAGAGAAGCGGATATGATGCTAACGCTGTCTTTAAATCGTGAAAAAAAAATGTTGTTTTTAAAGAGCAGTATAAAAACACAGTCACAAAAGTACAAATGACTGGTTATCCTTCCTGTCCTCTCCCAGCATTTGGAGGACTGGACCCTTGGGAGGTCCTTGACGATCCAAAAAAATCCCAAAAAACAAACAAAAAAGACTCTTTCCTATTTTTAATCCATGTACTACTTGTGACAATCCCCAGAGGGGAAGCACCAACTCTGGGCTGTTTGGTTTTCCCGCAGATATGTTGTCCCTCAAGAAAGCCCAAAAATAAATACGCGGAAAACCACAAGGATAAATTTGGCTGCTTGTGCGGAAAAGCTTGGAGTCTCGGTGATTATGCTCACAAAAAAAAGAAGAGATAGCTGAAAGGCAGTGATGTAGAGATGAGGGGAACAAACCGGAATAAAGAAAGTTGGGAGCAGATGGATTGAACGATAAAAAAGGAAAACAAGGCCTGATGTGGGAGGACTGGGAATACTCCAGTCAGAATGTTATCTGGAGTGTGTTATAGATCCATGTGATTGCAATTTAAAAAAAAAAGAAAAAAAAGGTGGTATGTCATGTGCAGTTTTCATCTTGAAATCTGTCTAAGTTCATATCCAGACAATCCCATTAAAATGCAATTAAATATGTTAAACTACTGTCTCTAGGTGGCGCTAATCTGGAATTGTGCATATTGAGTCAAAAGATTAGCAGTGAATAAGTGCAGAGTTGTAAATTTATGTTGTCATATCTAACATCACAGCTCTAAGTGTGCCTCTATAAGCCTGTAGTTTACACATGGAGCCCATCCCTAGTATCTACGTATTTACAGTAGTGTCCTAATGTATATTTTCCATATTTTCTATTTTTATTTACAGTTCCTGTCCCGAGGCCTGCATAGATTCAGTGGTGATAACTTTGTGTCCTGAGATTGATTCTGAGGCAGTGTTTCAAATGCTCTGTCATTGTTGTTCTGTGTGTGTGTGGGGGGGGGGGGGGGGGGGGGGGGGGAGTTAGTGGTGCTACGATTGCCTTGTAGTCAAGGTTGTGGGTTCGATTCCAGCTCTGGTCTTTCTCTGCAGGTTTTCCACAGATGCTCTGGTTTTTCTACCATGCAACAAAAACATGCACATTCTGCTCAATGGCGACTCTAACTTGCACGTCTGTGACTCCTGCCCTGCAAAGGACTGGTGATTGTCCAGGTTATTTCTCAAGGGACAGACCCCAGCCTCATTCTGAATGGTGGATAGGAAACTCGTGGAAGTAGCTGACACTTTTTGGTGGTCTTGACTGTGTTGTCTCTGAGCCTGTTCATTAGTTTCATCTTGAACACAAAAGACCCCGAATGGGACCCCCTGCTGTGTATCTGGGGTGTGTCTGTCGTTGGGATTTTGATTTGCAATGAAAAAGCAACAAACAGACTCTGGACGAGGGATTTACGTGGTGTGAGAGGATGAGGATGGAAGCAATTGGCTGTTCTGAGGAGAATACAATGGGTTCTGGAGTAAGTCAAACAAGATGTTTACAGTATGGTATGAATCCATTCATCTGTCTGCTCCACCCAAACCTTGGACTTCTTCGTCTTTACATGAGAGTGTCGTGTAGCAAAATGCCAGATGACTCCGATTCCAGCAGGAGATTGAAGAGCTACACTAGTTCAGTCTATTACCGTAAATAAATACAACTTTTTTAGGTTTGAATATGGGTGGGACATACTGCGCATACAGGTTTATATTTTCTTCTTATCGTTTTATTAATCTTTCATTAATTAATTATCAGGGATTATTCAAAGACACCCCCCCCCCCCCTTCAAGATTCAAATTCTGGATAAGCTGCTAAGGACAGAAGAACTGGACTGGAGAGCAGTGTCATGTTAGTTTAAAAGGTTTTGATCCATGCAAACGCAGGTTTAGGGGTTGGATCAAATCATTGAAACACATCAAAATACACAGCAAAATACACAGCAAAATACATCAAAATAAGGGGAGTGAAACAACTTTTATAAATATTTCCTGTTCACAAAATAAAACCAATTACATTAAAACATTTTAACTATTTATTTACTGAAGTGTTCGCCTCAGAATCGCCCTACACCCATATATACAGCATGACCCCAAATTTCTTTGACTTTTTTTTTTTAAACAATAGTTTTACGCACCTCAAGCGATTCTTGGGCTTTTCTGTTATTAGAGGAAGACGAGGAGGAAGATCTGGGGGTTTGGTCAAGGTCCCTTGTGGTAATATCTAATAACAAACATTTAAATACCACAGAAATCCTTCACCACATTCCCACGCTCGAACTGCTAACACACACCTTTACGGGCGCACACACGTGCACACACACACACACAGACACTGTTTGAAAATGCTTATGTAAGTCTGAACATGCAACATTCAAATTTAGCAAGGCTGCATTCACGCGCTGTGTACAGTCTAACATAAACATCATTCTGCTTATGTGACACCTAAAATAATTAAGAAAAGCCCAAATGAAGAAGCAAAAACTTTATTCACCACAGTAAAATCTACAGCATATAAAGAACATTTTCTAACCCAACCTGTGTCTCATCTTAACGGCTTTATCGCGGGGAGGGTACACAGAGAGTGAAGGCAGGTGTCCACCCCTGGATGAGTCTCCAGTTCAAGGCCCTATATGAGCATTTGTCAGTTCTGCACCTTGCTCAAGGGTACCTTGGCAGTGCTCTGAAGGTTATCTGGCACCTTCCCCTACTACCAGAACACCATTGGACACCATTAATAGATTTTGCTGACAGTCTAATCCCAACAATCACCTCCAGAATGGTTATGAGATTGAGCAGATTCTGGCCACTGCATGGTGCCTATAGATAGAAATGGCATCATTGCGTGTGATCCATGTGATCCACAGACACCCTCGGACTGAATCTCCACACTTATGATGCCTGTGAGGGATCAAGCAGGCGAAGATTCACTCTGGCCTTAATATTTCCAGATGCTCTTTATGTTCCCTTGGCGTTTTTACCCTAAAGACAAACACGAGACAGGAGATATTGTAGAGCGAATAAGTTAAACTGATCAGTTTTCTCCACAGAAACAAGCGCTTAAAAAGTACCGGTATATGAACTTCCTAATTTCATTCAATGAATTGCTTATTTCAGGGATATACTGAACCATCCTGGTGAATTGGGTTCTCTGCCAAGATGAGGATTCTTCTAAAATTGGAGCGCTGTAGTAACATCAATGGCAGCACAGTCTGTTTCCACTCAGAACATTATCTGAACCCACAAATTAATACATTCCACACTTGGTTTTAATTGTCAGCTCTTTTCCCTGTATAGGATGAATTTTTTAAAAACCCAAATGTATTATATTTTAAAATCAGCAGCTATGTTGACTAAATGTGCTTGGTTGTGTCTGTGATTCTCACCTTTCTTAGTCAGGTTAAGTAGATAGATGGGTTGGAGCAGGTCAAATAGGAGCGGTAGATGCAGGGGGAGGGGAGGGGTGTGGATACAATGACATATTATTGGTTGTGCCTCATGCATCTTCTTTTTTAGCTCCCTGGAAAAAGAAGCATAGTTCTCTAAAATCTTTCTCATTTCGTCACCCCTAAACCATCGCTGTATCCTCCAGTCTTGCACAGCTAACAGCTCTTCTAACCCTATAAGCTAGCAGTTCAATGAAAGTGATCCGGATATGCTTCCAACAGGTAAAGAACAAGCAAAAGTACATTTAAGCATGAATGATTTTACTTACATTTAATTATATGGAGTTTATATGTTCTCCCTGTGCTTTGGGGGGTTTCCGCCCACAGCTCAAAGGTTGTTGCTGCAGGTTGAAGACCCGTATTATGCCTAAATGTGAGTGTATGCATGAATATTGTGTGTCCTGTAATGAAGTCATGACTTGATGACCACTGGAACAGGTCTCACCCCGCACGGCCCTGATTAAATGATTTGTTGTCAGGGAGAAATCAGGGAGGTGCATTTTGTAAGTAGAGGTCTCTGATTTTCTTTTTTTTCCCCTGAGAGAATAAGTGAAGGGGTAAAGTGAAATGTGGTCACGGTCACATCTCCTCGCGACTCCAGACTTGTCTGAAGACGGTGATGACCCCTGATCACGTCTGGTCACTCCAGGGATGGTAAAATCTGTCTTTTATCCGGCGCTCTGACATGAACACTGCTAGAAAATTTCATCAACAACATGATTTCACCGCTAATAAAAAATAATTTCCAATGGTTCTTAAGCTAGCACGTTACTATAACAGAGAAAGTCTTAAAAAACGAGGACAAAAATGTATTTTTTTTGTTATGGGGGAGAGTTTAGGGTTCATTGGTTAGTTTGCTCTTCTGTTAGTCTCCATGAACCCAACTCCATCTGTGATTGTTCCTTTTATATTGTTATTACCATGTTATGGGCGAGAGACAAGGATAAAGAATGTAAGACAGAGAGAGAGAGAGAGTTCAACATGTCGCCAGTGGCTTTCTGACCTCGTCTGGAGGTTTGGCGATTCCTGCCAGAGATTCCTTTCTCTCCCTCTCCACAGTGTTTCACATGTGCGTCAGCAGTGTTACCACAACCTCGTTCATCTCCGCTCTCCCTCGCTGTGATCCTCATTTTAGACACCACACCCTCCTTGTTTTCACCTCCCCCCAAGCACCACCAAGACATTAAAAGTATCGAGAAGTATCAAGAGAAGTAAACCTACATTTATGCATCCTGTGTGCTTCACATGTAGCAGCAACTCAATGAAAGTGCCCCAAATCAATCAGCTTTTTTCTTTGATGCAAAAGCAAAGAATTCTACGGTCTAAATCTGAATTCAAATCAATCCTCTGACAAATTCTGAAACTCGGTGGTGACTGATCAGATCATAACAGCCAAACATGACCCAAGCTTGACTGTTCACATATAACATAAAAGAGAGAAACACCTCATCTCTCTAATCCTGCAGAGCTGTGACCGTAACCCTTCCTGCCAAGAGCGCTTTATTAGGCTGGTGATGACACAGTCCGACAAACTTCAGACACTCTCCCTGCTTCACTGATGAGGCCATCCACAGATGGCAGAATCTAGGAACCGTACTCTGTTGCTGCATTACTGTCCCTAAAAAGTTCTTTATGAATGTGGTCGACTGGATTCTAGATTTACCCCGAAACTGGAAGAAGGAACTGCAAGGCACTGCTGCAATTTACGGAACTACAAAATGCTCATCCCCTTTCCTCAAGTTTTGATTTGTTTTACTGTTACGACACCCACGGACATCACCATCGTCTACACTGTGGCCGTTTCCCAACACTGCTGAATTTAGTAACTATACAGGAATGCAACAAGACGCCCAGGCACACTGTGTCATTCATGACGAGAAGCCTGCGCCAAAGGACATAAAGTACAAGTTATAATGAAAACCACCATGAAGGCGACTCTAGTGTTGATGTTTATTTCCAGCCTGACAACAGAGTCACTCAACCTTGACGTGCTGTGGTGTCACTAACAATGAGCTAACAGCAAAATGTTGTTGTTGTTTTTTTTGCATGGACAGTTTTACAAGCAATAAGTCAAATAGGAGAAAACATAGTTTGTTTGTTTTCTGTTGTCTTTGGGTCCACTTTTTGTCACACATACGTGCATGTGAGGCATCTCCTGCAGAGTCACATGCAAGAACTTTGTGTTAATGTTATTGGGATGAGTGTCATCACGTGCAGGCCAGAGCCACTGCAGCAGGTTTGTACAGTGGAAGACTGTGAGGCGTTGCATTCTTCGCCCGAGGGACAGGCAGGGTGGGGTTTCTTGTAAAATTCTGTACGTGTCAGAGTTGCCTAGAGCCAAAGAGCAGCATTTTTCAAACATATATCCTGGATCATGAATTATTTTATACCCAGTTTTAGGTTTTTGTTAGATTATATCGTGACATTCATTTACCATTTAGAAACTTTTCTACATCAAAAACAAAATAACTAAGGTGCAAAAGGTGGACGAAATAATGGGAGAGACCTGCTGCATGTTTGCAAATTTGTGTAGTGTGTAGCGCGTTTATTAACTTAAACACGTTTGCAGTAATTATTATAAAAAAGAATCACCATTGTATACCTGCATCAAGTATTCATTGAGTACATGGCGCCCTCTACCGGCCAAAACCATAAACTAAATCGTTTAATCATGGAATACGTCTCAGTATTTCACTTTTTCAAAACAATCTTGTCTTATCTTATAATTAAAAAAAATCATTCACGAATCCTACTCCTAAATGACCTGAATGAGATCAATCTTAAACAAAATCAGAACTGAGCTTGTGTTCTGAAAATAAAGCAGCAGCGCGGGAGGCATGGTTGCATCTTTATATACAGCTTTCTTTATTTGTAATTTTGCCCAATTTAACAATATGTTTTACTACATACAACAGATGTAATCAAAGGACAATGAATCAACATCCAAGACAAAAGGGAGCAAGGAGAGAAAAGATACAGAGAGAAAAGGTTGTGATTTTTCACAAGGTGGGACATTGTTGTCAAAGGTTACTTCTGCTATCTTTTAAATACTCTTATTTGCTGATGGTGATGCTATGACAACTGTATGTATGCTGATAAGACAAGTCCCTTCTAGAATCTGGAAGGCCTGTGAGAGTTTTACTGCACAAAATAAATATCTCAGGTCTTCAGTTTTGTATTATTTTTTTTTACAGGAATTAATGAAAAAACAGTTGGTGATGCTGGACCTTCTAAATTTAGTAAAGTCAAACAAGTTCTATTAGTCTCACAATCCTGATAAATTGTACTGTATGTTTTTTTAAGCCAGTTGAGCTTGATGTGCTGAAGCATCAGCTAAGCACAAAAAAAAATGAAACAGAAAAAGAAAACAGCAGAGAAATGATTAATAAATGTGTGGATATGAAGCAAGGAACAAAACACCCACTGAAACAGCAGCGATACAAAATGGATCATCCTGTATTCTGCTTTAAAACCTGATATTGTCCCAAAATAAGGCTGTGGGTTTTAGGCACACCAAGGTACAACTGAGCTGAGCAATATGTGCATTTTTTTTCTCTCCTGGTTTTAAAGACACAAAACATTATGTGTTCTCTAAATTAAATATATTTTTCTGACAACCTGGCTACTCACCATTGAAAAATCTAAAGCAAAAAATCCCCAAAAAACTAAAAGGAGATGAAAATGAAACATTTTTGATGTCGTGGCAGATATTTTTTTTAGAAAGATGAGTGCGTCATTGGCAAATAACTGCTGGTGTGAGAAAAAGTAGTGCACACGAGTCGGCATTTTTATGCGTGTTTGTCTGTGTTCGGCCTTAGAAATGAGTGTATGAGCAAGCGTACACTGTAAGAGGTAGCAGAGAAGCTGAAACGTGCTTCGATTAGGACAGCAGAAAACGGTTCTACCTGGCTGTATCCCTACAACATGGATCAGCAACCAAAATTCAATGTTTTGAAATACTAATCCTGCTATTTAGTGATCCTGTTTTTTCATAGCTCCATTCAGAATTTGATCAAAATTATTGAGCATTTCTGTGTCTGGTACTTGCGGGTGCTCGCACATGCGCATTAAAACGATGCACGATTACAAAGGCCTAAAACCTGAATAACAGCAGCAGAACGAGTGCATGTTTAGGAGTTTTAAAAGAGCGATAACAACACTGCAGTGCCACAAATGTTTGAGGGAAGCGAGACGGCGGACAAAACCAAAATAGAGTAGTATCCCACATGATTGACAAGCCAGCAGCCTTCACTCAAACCCAATGAATAGTGTGTTTCCCTCAGTAAAGTTCAGAGCGGCCACACAATTATCCTCACATGCAAGAATTTCACGCTTAGTTTCAATTGGTTGATCATAACTGATATTCTGTTCCCAGGTGGGTAGTCTGCTTTAAATTTAACATGAACCGTGCTCATCTTTCATCTTATAAAGATTTGCAGACGGTTATATTTTAACTCGACAATGCCTTCTTCGGATTGGCTGCTGTTAGCGTTGTCCATAGCATTCCGTTAGCGCAGTGTTAACCAGGGACAGAAGGCAAAAAGTTGTCGACGATGGAAAGACTGCAAAAAAAAGGCCACTTTTTCATCGTATCCACTGTTTTGTTGGTATCTTCTTCTATGACTGCTTTCGGGAGTTTTCCTTACATGGGTAATAAAAGGTTAGTTAGGTTGTGCTTTAGCGTTAGAAATTGTGCGTCGCAAATTCCTAAAATCAGTAACCGAGCTGCACACTGAAGCTAACCTAACCAACACACCGTACCAACTACAAGAATAAAGCTGCATTCATTTGCATCTCACGAGGGAGAGATTGGGGACATGGCTGCAATGTGAATATATCTGGTTCTGCTGATTGGAGGTTCAACATTTGTGAGATGATGCGAGGTCTCCGTTTACTGTAGGCTTATCTAGAGAGTTGAGGTACGAACAAAAACTTATCCAGCATTTGAAATGTTACAAACTGTACACACACATGCCAAAAACTAAATTAGTGTTAAACTTAGAATGGATGCTTTAGCATAAATGCAAAAAAATATATATAATATATATGTGCGGAAGAAAGAGGTAGTATGTTAAACGCAGCGCCAAAGCTCAGCGATGCGTCATGTTTGTTGAGACAACAAAGAGCAAAATCCAGAATGAGGCAGGAACGAGTGAGTAAAGCTGACAGATGTGTCGACACGCCGGGATCCACTCATGTATGAGCTGCTCTACTGCCAAAAAGAATTCTAATGGACAACGCTTGCTTTAATACGACTTGCTCTTAGTTGGAAAATAATACTAAAGTTTAAACACTGCAAAGGTTGCTGAGGAGATGGTTTGGACGTGATCGTTGCGAGTGCGTGTGTGTGATGTTGTGTTTGGTTCCCTTAAAGGCTGTTGTGAAAAAGTCATCCTGTATATCACTGAGGTATTTGTTCAATGTTTCCAGCTGAGTGAGGTTTCTGTCTGTAAGGCTACTGAGGTGGAGCTGCTGACCTGGGTTGAAGGGACGCTAGGTTGAGAGGAGGAGAGGTTCTGCTGCATCGTTTGGGTTCTTTTGAGTGCTGTTGCCCTCTTGTATAAGGTCGTCACGCTTAGCTGTACCTGACCTGCACAACAGCGGCCTAGCAATGTCAAAACACACAAGTTTTACACTCAGAACCTTGGAATTAAGCAGAGTCTCTCCACGTGACCTGTCCGGCATTCCTTTCAATCGCTTTGATGCTGGATGTAAATAAGTCCACTTTGATAGGTTTTTGTTCAATATTCTGAAAAATGATGAATTTTCTAAAAATAAAGGTGTTTTTTTTTTTGAAGAGCTGCAATGTGAAACATAGTTGTGAGAGGAGGCAACATCTCAGTCACTTCACCTGTATATCATCTCACTACATTTGTTTTTTTTGTTCTTATTTTCCTCCTCGGATCCTCATTGCTGTTTCAGCACAGTGTCCAGTCAGATGTTCTTTGGATCACACGGATCTAAAGAACCATCCAGTTCCATCGCAGCGGTTCAACTTGATACCTGACTCCCATCAGCCTTTTGCGTCACAGTTTTTCCAAAAAGCAAAGCCTGGCTGGCTACTGAGTTAAAGCTATGAAGAGTAGTCCTGCAGTAAATGTTGCTGTAGCAGAAGAGGCGGTTAGAATGCTGGCAGATGAACAAGGAGGCACATCCATGTTCTTGATGTTAAATCCTGTGTTTGTGGCAGTGTTAGGTCATGATCACTTGATTTCGTAAAAGGTACCAAACTGGGTTCTGGTTTTTCCGATGATAATGTACAGATTTTGCCTCTTGGCGCTCCTTCCTCTCAGGTTACATCCCAAAGTGTGACAGGTTTCCGTTAGAAAGCGGATTTGCTCCGATGTTCTTTGACTGTCCACAGAGCAGAGCAAAGCCGAATCAATGGCTGCGCAGAGATTCTGTTAAATGTCTCCCAAATGTCAACTATACAGCATGATTCTGACATGCATCAATCAACTTTGAAAAAGAAAGAAAAGGGGGGGAACAAAAGCTTACGTTTCATTGAAATTAGAAGACCAACAGTAATACTGTGAATAGCATATTCAACTTTTTTAAAGAGAGCTAAAACAGAAAAAGATGTACATCCATAAGCTTGGAATGGATAGAGAGGACACTTCCTGGAGGTTGCCTGGAGAATGAAATATGCTGATGTCTGTGAATATGAGCAGCGGGAAGCTCCACAGGAACTTTTTAGTAATAACACATCTCTGCATGGCCAAATAGAACAATCCAGATGTTTGATTACAACTGTGTATTTTGGGTCTGCAGAAAAAAAAGAAAGAAATTATGTTTTGTGTGACATTTAAATTTGGTGCTCAGAAGTCAAAATGACTTGCGTTGGTGCAACCTCAAACACGTTAGTATTCTGACCAGGAGTGTCATCTCTGTCCACCCTGAATACAACAAAATAATCTTCCTATTTGCATATGGAGCTGTATTATATTGAGCCGTTTGCTTTCAACGTTAGAGTTCTCTTATTATTTTGCCTGCATTTACGTTAACCTATTTACACCCAGAAAGTGGTATTTACAAAGTATGTCCACAAGGGGGCGGCCGAGGCCTGTATCAGGGGTGCGCATGCATTGATGACAGAAAATGTGATATGTAGTGACGTCAAAATGTTGAAAGTCATATTGTAAACCTAGCTGTTGAAATAATACAAAAGTAGATGAGTGTAAAAAATATTTCTCCCGCATATCTGAAACCCCTGTTAAAGACGATATATTAGTTGTATTACTGCTCAAGATTTTTCCCCCATAAGCAGAATAGTCGCTTAGCCCTGGAAAAAACAAAACAAACAAACCAAAGTCAATCCCCAAAACGTAAGGCTAATAAAAATTCGTTAATGCTTAATCATTATTGAGTATGCCAACTTTACTAATGACCTCCCAATCGTCACAATCATAAGAAACACCATTTAAAGAGATTAGGAATGATAAGCTTGTTAATATTTCTCTTTATGTAATCATATTTAGCTTACTTCCACTGTTATTTAGTATGATTTGGAATCACAGTGATGCCTAGAGCCTCGAAAGACAATTTCTGTCTTATGATTGTAAGATAACGCCACAAACACCATTAACACTAAGTACACAATATCATCAAACGTTTCCCTGAGGCAACAGCCGGTCCAACTGTGTAGTTCTGACTGTCTTTAGCAGCAATCTAACCAGATACAAAACAATGTTGTTTTGGGGATATTCACTATCCGCAAAATTTGAGATATTTGTCAGTCAAACTTCACAGGTCAAAAAAAAAAATCCAATGCTAATAGCCCCTGCCAGGGCCCGTGCACCTACCCCCTTGTGGTCCATCAATATTCTCATATACTGTACACACATCACAAAAATAGAAAGACTCCTCACACACTTTCACCTCTGTGTGCAAGTGTGCACGTGTACATTTGCCTTTATACACACACCTCAAGAAGTGCCTTCAAATCCTCTGCATTATATACCAAATAATGGTCACTCCCATGAAAGAAACCATATGTCACTCTTAAATAGACTGTATATTATGTATATATGTATCTTTATATATCAGCTTATGTTTTATATTTATAAAAGATTATACATACATTCTTTGTGAAACCCCTGTAGCATCTCCATCTACCCACCCTCCTCTTCCTACTTATGGTGAACCAGTCCTGATATTTCACCCCTCTTCCATTACACTGCATTACAGTTGTGTGTGGCGGTCTGTGGTGGTAGTTCTTAAACATCTGGGTATCCTGTCAGAGAAACAACAAATCAACTAATTTGACATCTCGAACCATAGGTGGCGCATATACACCTCATATGTGGCAGCAGGTAAATAGGATCATAATGTGTGTATTTAAGCTCATCTAGGATTAAAACAATCTGATGTAAACAATCTGCTGAGGAGAATTGTTAAAAACAAAGACTGTAAAAAAATAGCTTTTGGACTGTATGAAAGGGGGTTCCCGACTGTATCTCAAGTGTTTGAGAGTTATTATGAGTGATGTCAAACTCTTCAATGCAGTTTGGGAAATCTTATTTTTAGTGCCGTAGAACTTTACAGCACATTGACTGCCTATAAATCAAAAAAATCTAGAGACATCTGAGTTGAGGTCCCAAGTGTGGGGGGCTGGATGGGCAGATGAAGATGTGAAAGTTACATCTTCTCTGATTCTGAAAGTCATCTTCTCTGATTATGTAGCTTTGTTGGGGTTAGGGGGGGTTGTTGTGTGTTGAGGGCACGTTCGTGGAAGAGCATGCCACACTTGCTTTGCTATGACACCTCACTGCCAAACACCTCGAGCACCAGTGGGGTGAGCTGCATGCTATGCTCAGGCTGGAAGGACAGAGAGCGATATTGCTTGGAGTGCTCTTCATTCAGGCTGCGCAGGTCAGCGAGCTTTTGGATCATCTTGGCATAGAGGAGGCGTCCTCCGGGGTGGTTCACCCGGATGTAGGCCTGCAGGATCTCTGAAAGATGGTCTTGAAGCTTTTCGACATGTCTGTGGTCTTGGACGCCCGGACGATCTGAGATGGGGGTTGGTGTCCAAGGGGAGGAGCAGGGAAGAGTGAGAAGGGGAGGTAAAGAAATGAGAAGGTCAGTCAAAGAGCTGCGAAATGATGACAAACAGGTTAATAGTTGACTGTACAACGCATTAGTCCCCCCTGAAGGCAACACATCCAGTCAGCCCTTCACCACTTCCTAGATGACCAATGCAAATTTATATTTTAATTTGGTAAACATCCTGCTTTTGTTCCGAAGCAAAAGCTTTAAAAGCATTACTGAAAGCTGCAAAAACATGCTAATACATTAAGGGCAGGAAGCCCAAACCGTTTGCTCAGGCTGCTAACCGTCTATCATTAGCATGCAGATGGTCCACAGGGGCTATATATTTTCAAGCTCTCTCCCCAGCGATTTCAGAACTGAAGAAGCCTTCTGGATAAAAGGCGAAATGTCTTCAAGAGAAGAAACCCAGTCCAGTTGACAGAGAAAACTACCTTGGTTAGGCTGCTAACCGTCATACTCAGCTGGAAACGTACTGCTACAGCATACAGAAAAGAACAGGAACACAGACAATACCTGGGGAGAGCAGGCAAATGGCCATGAGCAGCACATGTTCCTCTTCGTGCAGGTTGAGTTTCTTTAGCCCGACCTGGAACTTCACTAGAGGTTCTAACAGCTCCAGAGTGTGGCCCGCTGAAGTGGACAACACAAGAGTCAGCGCTCTCATCATCTCCGGTGCAGGGAAACATTCATTGTACGTGCAACAGTGGGATTAATTTGTTTGTGTGCATTTATAATGTTACATGACATCCAGCTTGGCATGTGTGGAGGAACCAGACTTGTCAAAAAACCTCACAGTAAAATGCAGCAGGTGTGTGTAAAAAGGCATCTTGGGTGGTAATTCACAGACATTTCACTGTGTGTGTGTGTTTGCTCAGTGATTGTTGTCTCAGATCTGAACATTTATAAAATTCTGAATTCAGGTGTTATGACTGATGAGCAACGGACCCTTTGTAACATCAGTGATGCAGTATTTAAAGTCAGGGCCACCGCAGCTCCAGGACATGTCCTCCAGACTGAATGACTGATTTGAGCGCAGCATGATAATTTCAATAGCACTCGACTTGAGTAGAGCTATCTGGTCCTCTGCCGTCAGATCCCTGCAACATACAAATATGCAAATGCAGGTTTTTATAACTCCACCCAGACGATTTTACTTTTGAACAGTATTATATGAACACAGGTGGAAGGACTCACAATGGCCTAAATAAGGACTTTTAAACATTCTCAACTCTTATTTTAGATGTAGGAGCTCCAATCTTCATTCATTTTCATGCTGAAACAATATTTCTTTAATTCGCTGAAGTGACCAATCTATAAGGTGGATTTAGATTAAATTTTGGGATAGGAATTAGTGCATAAAGTATGTTCTAGACATTTGATGTGAATCTGTCTCCCTAATGGCCTGTGTACAGAAATTCCCCATAGCTGTCACAAGGCCCTAAAAATAGAGGCCTATTTTTAACTACACTACATATCATAATGCTTGGTGCTCATACTCCTGCTCATAAAGACTGACACCGCTGTTTTTTGATTCTAGTGGACTTGTAAATCTTAAAAGAAAAAAATCATCTCTTCTCTCTATTGTCCCAATTTCAAACTAACATTTGCTGCTGTCATTTCTTGAAACTGATCGCATGTCCATTAACTTTCAATTCAGTGACTCAGTAGACAGCCTCCTGATTAGTCGTTTACTTTGAATATTTGTAAATTAAAAATACTTTAAGAAATTTCATTCATGTGATCTTGGAAGGGAATATTGCCATCAAAGATGATCAGGCCTGATCAGGCCTTCAATTACTTATTAGATATACAAGAACATGCACATGAAAAACATGATAGAGAATTCATATGAATTTTGGGACTACTTTTAGTTTTTCAAAGCTCTTTTGTGCGACACTAAAATACCAATATTTCCCACAGTCACTGTGCTACTGTTAAAAAACTGCATTAGATAATGCAGTGAGCTGCATTCATTTAAGATGCAATAGGGGGGTACCTGAATCCAGGAATCATCTTGGCAAAGCCGATGACTTTTTGGATGCTGTATGATACCAGATCAGCCAGGTGAGGCAACATGGAAAGCTTTGTTTCCTCCTCACTGGAATCCGGACTGCTTACACCATCTTGATACATCATCAACAAGTTGCTGAGATTCAACTTGGTGTCCATTGACTCTGTTTAAAGAAAAGATTAGGTGAATGTGCAGACTCAGACTCCAACGAATGTGCAAGGTGGGTCTCTTCGTGACGATCTTAGCCTTGAAAGTGAACAACAACATCTTACCAGGCGAGTGGTTTAATGAGTCAGAGGAAGCATCAGACAGGGAGTGAAGCGAGGCGGCTCTGCTGGCACTGCGTGTTACCGGCCGTTCACGAACTGGAGGCTGCAGATCCACACAGAAATAATATCTTGTCACTGCAATGCACAGCTTGGCGCACTGCTGGGCTTTACATGGAAACCACATGGAGCCCAGGGATCACATTTGCAAATAAATGAGCCTCTTTGAAAAAACCGACTTACCACTAGTTGGACATTTTCTTTTACTTTAAAATATTCTTTAAACTTGGAATAATATATAATTTTCAGTTGATTATCCCCCCCACACCATAAAAAAACCTTTTTTTAATCAAAATGTGCATCAACTATAGCGCTGCAATCTTCCGTATTAAAACATACATGTTGCTTTGTCCTTTGAAAAAGAGTTTTACTTACATTGACATTTTAAATTAAGATAGAGTTCCAAAGTGCAACTCTATTCAACTATAAGGAGCACTACACACATTAATTTACTTCCACTGGAAAATGTTGGCTGACCTGATGTCATGCTCCAGAAGGCCCTCCCATCAGCGACATGACATCATGTCTAGCTCCACCCATATTTGTGGTAGAGAAAAACATGATTTTGTCCATGTCCCAGCCAGTGTGGTTTTGGTAAAAGAAAACTATTTAGTTCTGAACTAACCCTGAAGCGGGAGAAGTCAGAATAGGAGGTATCGTAGGTCTTGTGGTGAGCTTCCACCAAAGAGGAGATAATTCGGGCCTGCTCCTCATTCAGACGAGGCTTTGTTGCCTCCCTGGCTGCCTCCTCCTCTTTTCTCTTCAGTATCATCTCCTTTTTCCTCTGAACCTCTTCATCAGTCAGAATAACTGCAAGTGAAAACAAAAGAAGGTCAAATAAATAACTTCAATACAATAGAATTCTTTCTTTTGTTTTACCAATGAAAATCTTCCTGCATTCAATGCTGAACATAATATTTAGGAAAGGCAGCAGCTAAGGCAGAACGGGGAGCTGCTATAGAAGTTCAAACTATTTCTACCCCATGTTGTAGGAACCATATATTCCCCCAGTGTAGTGCTTATGCAGCTGACGGTCAATGTTTAAGTGCCTTTTGCCTTACTCACAAAGCAGGAGAAACAACGGCAACGAGAGCAGTGACAGATGGAACACAGAGGAATATTGCTGAAACAAGACGCTGCTTTGGAAATGCTTCCCGTAGTTGTGTATGTTTGTAATTTGTGTCTCAGATTTTTTAAGCCGACAGAAGGCTGTTATCAGATGAGACCCCACCGTACACCGGAAACTCGAGACACACTGCAGATATGGGGTAATGATAAACGTGCATTTAAAATATTCTATACATTCTGTCTATCCAAGTACTGTCATCTAGTAATGACCTCAATGAAGAAAATACATTTTTGTACATGGTGATTTATAAGTTGTTACTAAAGAATTCAAGCTCCTTACAGTAGTGTGCTTGAACGGCAGTTTTTAGCTTTTTTTATGGGTACGACCACAATGAGTCACATGATGCGACAAAAAGGTTACGACTGCTGCCTGAACACAAGCGGATGACTTGTCCTGGTTATCAGGTGGAAAACAGAATTTGGCATGCAGCATGCAGCCATCTGTGAACCATCTTATGTATTTTGTTTAGTTAATCATCTTTGTTTTGTTTGATGTTTAGAGAAAGTTCATTTTAGAGACAGTGTAATGGAAAGAGGTTTTCTGGTTAACAGGAATGGAAATGGATGCTAGTACTGTTTTTTTTTTTAAAGGATTGTGGTTTTTTTAGTGGTTTTTTAATGTGCTATACCTCATATAATAATCAAAACTAAATATCATGACAGAAAACTGCAGTTAGAGTTGGCTAGTTTACAACTACATTCACAATATAAAGGAGACATAATAAAGTGTGTCTTTTGTCATCAAGGTAATTCTATTCACAAGAGTTAAACAGTTTACCCAAAAGCTGCAGTTGGGGAAAAAAGGAGGTCAAATGTTGCATTTTACCTTAACATATTAATATTAATTAATACGCAATACTTTATTGACAGTATAGTTCAAGAATTGTCATCATTTTCAGAGTAAAAATATGTTTAGTCAGTTATGTTATGTCAGTTAGAAAACATTTAATGGCAATTCTTATTGAAAATGTTCCTGAAATACTAAACCCCTATTTAAGGTCAGTGACAATAACAAGTAAGTATTTGGAAGTTGGATTTTGCATCGTTTATGTATGAAACGTGGCTCTGTGTGAATGTATCCTGTTAAGATGTTGTACACGCCTCTGAATGCCTTGGGCCATAACTTCCTGACCGCCATAGTGACCCCTGAAGCATTCAACTGTACAGACAATCAGACTTAAACTGTGTCTGGCCCAGAGCCATTAGTTCCAATACACACAGCAAACTTTTATCTCTGACAGCCAGGATGTGCTGCCATTTAACACTCAGCTGATTCATGACATCACCAGTTACCGGGATGGTATAAAATCTTTCCATTCTAAAGACCAGTAAAGTACTCATCTTAGTTCCAGCAGTCTAAAGACATATATTTTGTGCTTCTCAATGTTTTTTAACTAAATGGGATATGCTTTCACATAAAACTATTATATGCCAAGCATTTTAACATTAAAGTCAAACTGAAGTGCCACAGTTTTGTTTTTTTCTCTCATGAGCTTTTATTTTCTGAATTGCGTGTTTGTGTGTGTGTTTGTATCTGTTTATTGAGGTGATAACTCAATGATAACCTGATCACAAGTGATACAGTTTAATGAAGTGTCAGCTTTCAATAAGTATGTTGTTTTATTCCTTAAAAGAGTGTGGAAAACGTTTCTTTCCATTAATCAGCTGTCAATCCATAATACCATCATTTCACAACCTCCAAAATTACTCCTGGAGGTCCTGTTGAAAGGAGTGAAATCAATAAAAGATTAGTGTCAGATAGTTACTGATACTTAAATTAAAAGATTGACAAATATAGATGCTGCTAAATAATTTGTTTGTGCTAAATACTGACTACTTTTCTTTAACCTGTAAACAGCAACTATATTTGAAGTGGATTTTCAAGGATTGCAGTTCCAATTGCAATCACTGAAAGGGATAAAGAAATGCATTTTTGGTGTAAACAGCAACAACTGCCTGGTTACGTTGGCTTAAAAAGGCAAATTAAGAAGTCTGACTCCTTCACTAAAGGATTTATAGCCTTTGGCTTTCATCTCTTCTGAGTCACCATCAATAATTAGGTTTTGGCTGCACCTCAATGTCTTTCCCGTCCCAAGCCAGAAGAGGTACTTAACCACTCTTTGTGGCAATGGCATCCAAGTAGGCCAAACTGAGCTCTGACATGAATAGGCACAGTTTGGCCACATTTGGCAGAGGGAGTCAAAGCAGCTCTTCTGTGGTTAGGAAATGACTGAAACATTATACAGGTTCTGAGCCATGTATTGGCTCATTAAGGTAAGAGGACACACACACACAAAAGCAGACCTTCAAAAGAACATTTTGCCCACCCATAGTTCTGGGAAGGTGCATGGCACTTTACCAAAAGTGCCATGTCTTAACCAAAACAGAGTGACTATTTGGACAGGGTGTGTTGGTGCCCTGCAAAGCAAGAGGATGAAAGATCGGAAGAAAGGCAAACAGTGAGGGTATGGTAAACAAGAATGGTGCCAAAGACACTGACAAAGACAGGGCAGTTTTCCTGTTTTAGAGGCAGGAGGTGCACAGCAGGCTACTTATTAACCAAACAGCCCACACAACAGAGGCTGTTCACGCTCGTGTTTGGTGTGATATATGTTGAGTTGAATTTGGTGCAGGTCTGTGTTTTTCCACTATTGCCCGGAGCTTGTGATGTTAAGGAGGTAAAATCAGGACAGCATCTGGGCACCCACATCCTGAGACAAAGAATGGCTTATCAATGGATCACAGCGGTGTATGTAGGCAGGAAGACATGTAGGACAAAAACAGATATCTAATGGTTTCTTCTTTAAAAAAAACACTGCTAAAATGTTTCAACTTTTGGGCTTTGCTTTATCTTCTGCACCTATGACTCGCACCACTTCAGCAAAATATTTTTGTTTTTAAATTTGCAATCATTTCCCCCATCCTTCTGTTAAAATAAAACAACTCTTGTAACAAAGCAGAACAAGAATGAACAAGAATATTCGCGAGGAAGTACTAACATGAAGTACTAAAGCTGAACAGATCTCTCTGCAGCCAAGCTAACGTTGCTAGAAACACACAACACAAATCACACACTGCAATCTCGTTCGTACGGCCATGGATTCTAAACTGGCTTAAGCTCCAAGACCTTCAAGAATTTACTGTATTTGTCAGTTCAAAGATGAAACTGCTTGCCAATTTCTTCAAAAAACTTGGGAAAGTCTCTTCCCCAACTTGTAAGTCCCTTACCTGCCAGTGTTGTTACACGGTTCACAGTAAAATCATTCACACCTTTGACAATAGCAACACAGCAATTGAATATAATCAACTGCTGAATGCACACGGTCAAAGGAATCATCGAATTCATGGCTGTGCACTGACCTAACAGCCTCTGACCCCGCTCACCCACTCAACTCTTATACTGACAGGTTGTTGCAATTAATGTATTTGTATGATGTAAATCCATTCTGTTCTCTACCTCCCCCCCACTTTCTCCCCCTTCTCTGCCCACCTGGCCATCAACATGAGGGTCCCCCTATATGAGCCCTGTCCTGCTTCTGTCCTTACCACTGTTGCTTATTGGGGGTCAGGCCCTGAGATTCTGGATGGTTGGTTGGTTGGTGGGTGGGTTGATTGATTGATTGATTGGTTGATTGATTGATTGATTGATTGATTGATTGATTGATTGATTGATTGATTGATTGATTGATTGATTAAAAGGCTATGCAATTTCAGCTGAAAGTACTATTTATGGAGTTGACAACCAGCTGATTACATTGACTGGGACTGTCAAATTCAGTTTCTGCATTTTTCTAAGGGTAGATGACAACTTGATAAATAATGAAGGTTGAAATAAATAGTGTTTTGTTTTTGAATGATCTGACAATTATTTAAAATTTGAATACATAATGCTTTCATATATATTAATACTCTTGTATGTAGTGAAATTTTATAACACCTAAGACATGTGAATGTAATCACTTGTTGACATGCTGAATACAAATGGATCTACTAACTGTGTATGCATAAGCAACAGAGTTAACACTGCCAGTTGACCTTTTCATAAAAAAGTCAAATTTAATTATTGATGATATATTATTACATAGATCATGAATATGAAAACCAGATGATGACAATCCCATCTGTTAGAATAAAGGACTGTTTTTTGGGTTTTTTTGTTACTGTCTAACATAAGCATACGTTTAACAATTCAATTAAATTCAATTCCTGTCTGTTTATATGGCAGATAGCAGTCTGCCTACACCAGATCTGATCTGATTGGGTCTTTTTTCACTGATTAAATACTATAAAAGCGCTAACACAATGATAAATGGAGTCTCCAGGTGCTTTGTGTGCTAACGACATTAAGAGATGTAATCCTGTTTCAAATATAATTGTAAAGTTGCCAACAATTAACAGGTTGTTTAAACTCACAGCTTTTTGCAGTCAGTTAATTATATAGTTATAAGAAATATTAAATGTATGCACAGGAATTGCAAGAGCAAGTATTCTCCTTTGTTATAGCAATTAAGTGTAATGATGATATCAAATGTTTGTAGCATTTGATGATTAGTCTGTGGATCTTTTCTGGTGATGATGATGTATTATTGATCCCTTGAGTAATGCTTACTAAAAATATTACTACAACTGCTTTTGCTTTCTAATTATACACAATTTCACAGTGTTTCACTGAAAAAGGCAAAACTACATGTCTACTCATCTACATGAGTTATTGTATAATTCCCAATCAAAGTCTGTTTTAGTCACATTTCTATGTAAAATAAATAAATAAAGAAAAACTCCATCAGTAGATGAGACATTTACATGTTTGTAAAACATTGAACACACTTAAAATGAAGCTTAAAGAAACTCGCCGTGCTTCCATGATCAGTTTTATCTCCACAAGAGCCGAGGCAAAATTTTCCCTATTGTTGATTTTAGGAGATATTGCTCCTCTCGGTTAAAATACTAAAAACAAATAGCCAATTTAAAGCTCTATTTCTTTTGTCAAAAATTTAACTCACACTCTTTCATCATGCCAATGTCAATGCAGCGCTTGAGACGGCAGGCCTGGCAGTGGCGTCGGTTGTCTTTTGTGATAGTGCAGCTTCCATTAAATGGACAAGTGAAAGAGGCTTTACGCTTCATGCTGCGCCTGTTGGAACAAATTCAAAATGAGTAAATCATGCTTTGGGAAACCCTTCTCTTTAGTTGTTCACAAATTTCCTCGCAGGAGTTGAAAGGACTAATTTAATGCTTCTTAATACTTCAACAACTGAAGTCTCGAGTAAGATTACTTGCAGATAAAGAGATAAAGTATTATTTTAAACAGATGGCATGAGAGGTTACACCTCATCATTTCTGTATGTAGAAGAAAACACCAATCAAATAAGACCTACCTGAAAAACCCTTTGCAGCCCTCACATGTCATTGCATTGAAGTGAAAGCCAGTTGCCTTGTCACCGCACACTCCGCAAATCCGAGGGGCATTTCGGTCGAACTCCTGAGGTCCGACCACTGACGTTGTCACCGTCATGGGCTCCATCACTGTACAGACAAGGAAAGACCGAGGAAAAAGAGGGGGAAAGGAGATGAGAGTCTGATTCATTCAGATGATCAGATACGACAAAACAATCCCGAATAAAGACATCTTTAAAATAAAATAAAAATCTTAACCTCAAACAAAGAGAAAAAGGACAGAAGCTCCTGCTCAGAGTACAAGTTTGGTTATCGCTTCAGCAAACAATTCAGGGTGCAACTGCCTCATCTTATACAGACAGGTGTCGGACTATTAGCATATTTAGTGAAGGCAAATGACAACCACCCTCTCCTCGTTGTAGGTGCAGCCTGAATAATTTAGTTATATGTGTGTGTGCTTGAAAACACACATATGAAACAATACAGTATAATTTGTTAAATTGCAGTGTTAATTAAATATTGCATTAATGGTGGAAACAGGACCAATCACCCAAGGCTAAGAAATGACTGATGCATTTAATACAGCCAAACTAATATTCTACAGTCCTCATATTCTTCTAATATCCACAACACCCGGCTGGGCTCTGAGATGTACAACAGGAAAGACATTGCAAAAATAATCTCTTGTAATTCTGAGCACATAAACCGGTATATCTGTATAGGTTTATACCACAGACAGACAACCAGAGACAGAAAGACCTCAAACCTCAAGCCCCACCCTAACGTTTGTCAGGGCCGATCTAAGTACCTGACATGGAACAGGGACTGTTGGATGGGACCATCGGTGGAAAGCCATAGTCAGGTCCCTTTAAAGATATTCAATTGGGTTTAAGTCAATGCTCCAGTTGAGTCACACCAGAGTTTACAGAGCTCATGTTGTCCTGCTTGTGTTCTTAGGGCCATTGTTTTAGGGTTAGACTGATGCCCCAAGCACTCTGGATCAGGTTTTAATTACTCTGAACCATTTAAATTTCCCACCATGATAATAATGCTGCTCCAAGATCATTTCCCTCCATCTATGTAGTTTGTTTGGACAGCCGGAAGGAACTTCAAACATTTCTAAATGGTTGGGGTCTTTTATGAATGAAAATGCTCAAAACAATTATAATCAATTGGCAATTAGTTAATTAACTTATTTAGTTGAATAGGTAAATATTTTCAACTTTACAAACTCTTTTAAAAATAAGGCCATATAACCATCCCACTGCAAAACATTCAGACAATAATAGTCTAATGTATAGAAATTGAAAAAAAAAACTCAACTGTAGGTAATGCAAACAATTTATATGTAAAGAAAAAGACAGAGTTAACAACAGTAAGACTCCCCCCAAAAACATTGAGAGGAACAAATGGCTGATTTTTCACATTACTTACATTGTCAATAACAAAAAATTATGTTTTGAATGAAATCCAGATTTTTCCTTTTTAAAAGTCAGAAAGGTCTAATTCCATAGACATATTTGGCTTATGATGTTTTTGTTAAACTAAAGACATCAGCGCTGCGGGACAAGCCCCGCCAGAAAGAAATCTTGCATGAATGAGGGGTCAATTGAGGGGAAGACAGGAAAATGAGGACAAAGAGGAGGGGCTATCAGCAATAAATGCAGCAGGGCAAACGTGGATGCAGAATCTAGCCTGTGGGGGGTTGAGCGTAGAAGTAGGCCTCAATAATGTCAAATGAGGACAAAGTGATGGGGGGAATTGGCATAAAGAAGCAAGGAAGGGTAGGACAGAAATAATTCAAGAGGAAGGTGGCGGAATGGTGAGAGAAGCAAAGGATGGAGACAAACATAGCTAAACTCCTTTAGCTGTCGTTACATTTTGGCTAACTGATGCTACACCCATTTACAGGAAGTTACATACACATATGGGCATTCGTCTGGAGCAACTAACTGCACAGAATACCCCAAAAATAACAAAACACAGCTTGTACATAGAATGTGTTTAACATGAAAGCAAAACAAGATTTCTCATCTATAACCATGTAATGTGATGTGTCAGGACCATGTTGGCAGGATGGACAAGCACAGAAAAACAATGCACAAACCATTAGGCAGGAAAACATCTATTTTATAATGCAGCAGATAAATAATGTAAAAAGACACAGAGGGCAAAAACATGGCACTATAAATTTTAATGAGTGGGTCTGGCAACACTGTTATTTCTAAATGATTTTATATATTAGTTACTTAACTTTAAATATATCGTCTGAGTGTAAACAAAAGCTGTGTGCTTATTTACCAACATAAATGTCTAACTGTTTATTTTTTTGTTTATTTCAACCACATAATTAAATAAGATAGAAAAGCACAGTAGCATTTATGTTGAATCTATGCATATACAGTTATTTAACACAAACATTTTTCACACAATTGTCTTTTTGAGAATTTTTATCTGCATTAAATTTTTATTGGAAAAATCATTTCCACTAAATGTACACAACAGTGGTCAAAGACAAGACATGTCGGTGGACAATACTTGAGTAAATAATGTATAAATTTCATTTTAAATGGCTTTCCTATAGACCTATTATCATCGAAAGTATGTGATTTTGGCTATGTATTATCAGTCCAAGGAAAATTTGTGCAAAGAATATTTTGAATTTCTGTGTAAGAGAAGAAACTTTTGAGTAAGAGAAATCTTTGAGAAGAAAAATTATCTTTCAATTTAAGAATTGTGCTTTACAATTAAAACCTCCTTCTCTTCAGTAAAACAGGGACATATGGCAAACATTAAGGCCTCTAGTGGTCATCAGTTTTGTCACTTAATAATTTTTTTTCAATCACCCCAATTTCCTTCCATTTAAACACATTTTTTTGTGACTCAGAGGAATTTTGTCAACAGATTACCGTCGTTTGTAGAACTGGCAGCAATGGCAGCAAGACAAATAACACACGAGCACAGGGTACAAGAATAGTAAGGTATGGACACAATAATTCTGAATAAACTATAAAGTTAAAATTGTTATTACAAGATTTATTCATGTGTGCTCCTTGCTCAATCGTTGTAACTAATCTTTAAACATTTAGAGAGGATAATCAGACAGTGAAATTCTGCTTGTTTTGATTCTATTTTTCTCTATTGCAGTCACAAGCGTGGACCTTTGTCATTAAAATTTCTAAAACCTCTCACATCATAAACACTGAGTCCTAATTTAGTAAATTCATTCCATTTGCACACAATTATGCACACAATTAACAGCCATTAAACGGACAGAATGTAAATACCAATAAAGTGCAGAGCAGAAATAAATGTACTATGGTAATTTGTGTAGTTCAATTAATGTAGTCAGTCATATCTGTTATTGAAAATGTGATGTCCAAGATGTGCCTGTACGTTGGGTATTCAGAAAGCTTTTAAGCCAGTAGTATCCTTAAGTAGGTGGTACTACTCCCACCTATTAGTAGCAACATTATGAGGTAAAAATAAAGGGCACATTTTAAAGCAGTACTAGTATTCAACAAGAATTTCCAATAATACTACTGTAAGTTTACCATGTAAATAGGGTCGAAACATTTAAGGAAACTAAAGTATCTATAATATTAATCAAACAATACTGTAAATAAAAAAGTGATCAGATTTAATTTAATTTGTTCAACTTATATCAATATTTTTTTCAATCACAACCAAGGCTACAGTTTTAACATTAAAGTTTTTACAGCAATGTGATGTCAGAGTCCTAATCCTGCTCTCTGATTGGTTGGAACACTTTATTGTCTTTTTGGGAGTGAGTAGGTTCACAACTGTGTGTGCTTACATGAACAGTAGTAGACAAAAGTTTCTCACTGTCCTTTCATGAGACAAGCTGCCAACAGTTTGTGAGGAAAGATATCACTTAAGTGCATGTAAGCACTGATACAGCCTTTAAGGATACCACTGGCTTAAATGTTTTCTGTTTTGGGTTTCACATTTTATTAATTTCATCCAACACAGTAAACATTAGTACTTCAGAACATATAAAATATGCTGTGCAAAGTGGAACATCTGGTCCCCCTGCTGCTCGGCCTTAGATAAAACATATCTTACTTGTGATTTTCTGTTTTCCCTTCACTCCCCCATTTTGTACCCCTTGGAGTCTAGTCAAAGTGCTGAGCTCAGTTTGTCTTCATGCTTCTCTCCTATCATAAATCTGATGTCACAGTTTGCAAGACTTTTACAGTCCATGAACCGCTAAAGCAACAGGACCACCTAACTGTGAACAAGGAAAGAAAGAAATCTACACTAAATAAAGCAATGTGCTCTCTCAAAATATGATATAAACTACAGACAAGCATAAGTTCCCATTAATTTAGATATTTTGTGGGTGTATTTATGTAAGTTAAATGGGTCATACAGAGGACGTTTAAATTATTGAGTCAGACTGAATATTATCACCGTGACTGAGCATTTTGTTACTACACGATGATCGCATTTTTACTATTAATGACAATCTGTTTTTTGTAAAATCTGACAAATGTGTTTAAAACCTACCGGCAAAAATCATCCCACGTGTTCAAGCTATGTGGAAATCCCCAAGAAAGTCAAGCAATGTCTTATGGCTTCGAGATTGTAAACACTGAAGTTTTCTTTTTTTAAAAATACGTTTTCCAGCACAGAGAATGCATTTAAATTTTCACACAACAGTTTGTTGTATTTTTAACTAAACTTAGAAATGGAACTATTGATGTTATCAAAAGATGAATGAGTACTTTAAGACAACAATTGTGTGCCACATTCAACCTGAACTAAATAAAACATTGAAGGGAAGCACATAAGCCTCTTAATCTCCCTAGTGTTTCAGGTGGTCTGTACATTATTTGAATGTCAAGCCAAGTAGTTCAAAGTATTTTCCACCAATATTTCCTCCTGTAACACCCACACACTGTAGTCTCTCTCTCCCTCCCTCTCTCTCCCTCCCCCCCTCTCTCTCTCTCTCTCTATATATATATATATTACAATTTATGAATGATAATGTTGGCAGACTTTGTTCTATTGACTTTTTCAGCTCATATGCCTTCTTACAAAGCACAAACACACAACAGAAATCACAACAAAGACTTAAAAACAAGAAATGTCAAGCTACTGCATGTTCACTAAAAATAGGTCAAAGTAGATTAACTTGAACGATAAGATAAATGATTCACCCCCAAAATACACAGGTGCTAAACAACCTTTATATGCATGTATGTTTGTGCATATGAGCAGAACCACACTTTGCACATTCTTAAAGCTTTTCATTTAAGCGCACACCCACTCTGCAGGAGTTTCCTGTTGCAGAGATGCTGCTGCCTGGAGTTTCACAACTTTCAAGCAGCAACTACAATAACAGCAGTTGAGAATGCTGAGCTAAGGTAAAATACCAGTGGACTCCATCACTGACTTCCGTCTTCTATTAATGTTGATGTATCATACCTGTGTCAAATACAAATGATGATACCAGGTCCAGATTACATGGAAATGAATACAACAAAATGGGTTCAATTTACAAAACGTGCCACAAAAATCCTAAAATGGGGTCAAAGTACCTCAAGTATTGATGAAACTACAAGGTAAAGACCCAGAAATTGTTGTTCAACCAGTCACATGACTATATATTATAATTGCTTTTCCCATGTCGGTTAATTTAGAATAATTATTTTTTTCCAGACACATTCATTTTATTCCTATTGATATGCATAAGTTAGTACCTTTAACTAGATTACTCATCAATTCAATTTGACAAGAGATAAGCTTTATCTTTTGGATTAAGTCACATTGTCACCATCATTTCAAAAGAAGTGGTAAATATATTCTATTCAAACCTTATAGGTAACGGCGTATAAATAAATTGTTATTTCTAAAAGTTGGCATAAATGCCAGAGCCCCTGTAGATATCCATAGATGCGTTTGACAATACCCATGCTCATGACCCATTGAAATTCATCCATACATAGTTTAATTCATTCTAATTAATTGAGATGTCAGACTAAAATTCCAGTTATTTTGGACAATATATAAATGGGTTTACATGAAGACCTTGCCTCCCTCTGTGTTCTACCCCTTCAGCCAAATCCACAACAGCAGCTTTGAACTTTAGACCTTGTTTTCTAGGCAGTGGATGAGAACGAACAGTCCACCGGACTGTTGGCAGGCTATCCAGGAGACGGAGAGGGAGGAGCGAGACAAAGAGAGCAACAGACAGAGAGGAGCTTGTAAAGAAAGGAATGAAAAAACTAAGGCAGAATGTAAGGAATGATGGAACAACCACATTTCTAACTCAAAGCCAATTCTGCTTCTTTGTTTTATTTGGAGGTTTTCAACGACAAAGAACCGTGTGACCTGTGTATGCTGGATCCAGATGGATCAATTCCCAAGATACACTTTAAGAGTTCAACGACCAATCCAAGCTTTGATTGCATGTTTTTCTCAATTTACAAATATCATTTCATTGAACTTTATTTCTTTCAGAATGGTCCCTCTTGCATTTGCCTGAAAATTACCCAACTGGGAAGAAGGAGCTTCTGAACAAATGAGGAGAAGCAGAAGGAATGGACTGAACCTGCTTGCAAAAACCTGACCTATCCTCTGCACCCCCGTTCAGTCCATTTTTACTTTTCCAGAAACAGAGGGGTGACATGTTGAATGTTGTGGAGGAAGAATAAAAGGATGGAAGTCAAGTAAGAAAGAATCCCTAATCCCTAGCCTAATCCTCTAATGTGTCATTCTGACAGGGCAAAATCCATGATAAAGACGTTGGGGGGTTCTCAGCGAATGATATAGACTGTGCCTGTGACAGTACTCAGTTACACAAAGATAAAGTACCTCTCAAACTGACCAAAATGACTAATTCCAAATGTAATAGGCACTACCAACATTAGGTTGTTGTTTTTTAAAAAAAATAGAAGCTGAAAAAACATCTGTTTCATTCTCTAACTCGTTAAAAACCCTAGGAGCACATAAGAGTCAAGGGAAGCAGCCTGGGGCAGTCAGTCTGGGAGTCGGTGGCTTACTGGTCTGAACTCTGGACAAAAAAATTTAAAAAGTGCACAGGTACCTGAAGACATTGTCAGAGCACTGTCAAAGTACCCTGAAGCAAAGGAACCAGAACCCCAAATGTTCAGAACACCTGTGGCAGTTTAATTACTCTGATACCTCTCCCTGGTTGTCCATTCATGTAAACTTGTGTATATCTTGTGTAGAAACAGTAATTTCCTCTCAGTAGGATTAATAAACCATACTTCCTTTCTTGCTGCAGTGCCAACCCAAGGGTCAACACATGTAACTGGTCCTTGTTAGCAAGATCTTGTTGAGGGACAATGCTGAGGTTCTAGCTTATATAGGAAGAACTCTTTGGAACATTATCAGTACACATTATACAGCACAGCATACCTCATACTGATTTTGAAGGGACAGTATTAAAATCAAGGCAGGTCTGAATACCATAGGTCTTGAACACTTTCCAGAAGCCAGAATGATTAAAGCATCCTTAAAAAGCCTACAAATAAATGTTTTCAGAATAGCCTTTTATTTCTTGTATGTGACTTAGCACAAACCTTTTAAACTTTATTCCCTTGAAAATTCAGCAGAGATTTTCTGCTGTGCCTGTCATATAGGCACCAAAATACACAAAAATGTGCAGTTTGGTCAGGAATTGAGGATCTGAAATTATTACTGTTCCACAATGTACATCTTAAACAATTTTCTTTTATTTTTCTCTAGTTTGCTTTGTGAAAATTAGGTTTGTTGGAAATGTGCAGAAGCTGATTTTATTATGTTATTGGCAATGCTTATTTGATATCTTAATGTGAAGATGTGAAGACAAATGTAGATCTACTTTTTGGATCATATTAGGATGGTGTAGAGTGACTTTGGGCATAATTCCCACCTTTTTTATCCCTCCAAATTTCAGAGGAACCAACACACTTGTCATCATTAGGGCTGATTCTTCTATCCGTTGTTTTATTTCCTGTGAGCTTCCTGATGTAGCACTGTTAATCAAAGAGGAAGTAGAGGCTGAATGGAAGGAGCCAAGCACATTGAACTTAAACTTATTTGGAAAGATACAAATGTTTAAAACTCAAAGTGACTTCCAGTTATCAGTGGCAAAGAAGGAGACATCTCCAACACATGAAGGTCACTGTAGCATGCAGTGTTTCTCACAATGTTTTAGTAAAATGCAATAAAAGAGCACATGTGCAGAAACATTATCAGTGTCTCTTATCTTGCTTTAAATTAGCTGAAATATGTTGGCTTTAGATGATAAAGCTGTTGCTGCTCTGATACATTATGTACCAACATAACATATATGCTAATGTTTAGCAGCCGAACGGTTTTTACCCATCAGCCCAACAAAAATAGGTGAAATTTCAGGGCGGATGGATGGATGGATGGATGGATGGATGGATGGATGGATGGATGGATGGATGGATGGATGGATGGATGGATGGATGGATGGATGGATGGATGGATGATGGATGGATGGATGGATGGATGGATATACATAATATGAATATTCTGTTACTAATGAGGAATTTACCATTTTTTTAACTGTAATAAAGCAATGCGATGACTTACCAAGACCTGAAAATTCAAAGACTACAACTGACTTTTTATGAGACTTTTTTCTTTTTTCTTCAAGGTTGGCCATAAGTTGGCATTTACCTCCAATCTCCATTGTAGCAGTAGAGTCATTCATAAACTGACTTAACTCCATCACTGCTTCATGGATTCATGAATATATTCATGGGAACACTATTCATTAATTCCCCAGACCTCATCTCTTCTTTTATACCTCAGCATTTTTGTCATGACCTCCACCTTAACACAGACTTTTTTTACCCATCTTTTCAATCAAACAACTTTGCAAGCAATAACTCTTTCATGCAGACAACATTGTGAACTGAAGCTCTCAGCAAAGAAGACTCAAAGGTCATCAAGGTGAAACCTAAAAGTTAATGGATAACCTGATAATGGCAAACTCTGCACATAAATAACATGGCGAAAGAGTTCATTTAAAAAGAACAGGAGGCAAGAGGTCAAAAAAAGGACATATATAGTACTTTAGGTCAAGAGTAAAAAAGCAAAAACACAAAAATGCAAATGCTGAGAAGCTGATGAGATTTTAAGAAAAATGTTAAACAAATGCATGATTCACCTGTAATATAATGTATCTGACTTCCTAAAATCAGAAGAAGAAAAATAAACTCCATGACAAATTTGCTCCACTTCTGCTAAAATATAATTTCAGTAAGTATACCACTGTGCAGGTCATTAAATCATGGCAGGGCAATAATTGGTCCAAACGTTCACTTACTGATGTCAACACTGTTTCATGGCCCACAGTTTGTTTTTTTCACAATTTTCTGCACTACATGTCCAAAACATCCACAGAATTATGACAGTAAAAAACCTTGAAGACTATTTTTTTCAGACTTCTTAGTGCTAAGCAGTATAATAAAATGACAACATGAAGATTCTCGTACATTGTGTCCCAGGGCTTGGTTGGCCAAATGCTATATGTGCGGTACTGCCAGCAGAGATATGCGCAATGCAAATGTATCATAGTCAGTGAACTGAACATTCAGTAAACTGGCTTCAGTAAGACCAATAAAGTGGCTACAAGCTTGCTGTCAACACTGTAAATCAACATTCATTTAGAGCATCTTAAGTTTTCAAGAATACTCAAGATATAAAGACAAGAAGAGATTTGACAGCATTAAATCATCGTAAATTATAATCCATCAGTTTATCGAAAGAATAAATACACAATCCAAACTGCTACTGAGAACAACAAAGCTACGGCTGCAAAATACAGTTAGAAGAGACAGCAAATGGAAAAAATCATGGACTCAATTGTAGGACAGAGCAACACAGCTATGTTGACAACTTTCTGACCTCCTTTCCAATTAGTGCCTCAAATGGCAAATTTCTTGTGTTTTCAAAAAACATATGACTCATGATACTAAGGATTGTTTCGAATAGCAATATTGCACACCTAACAAAAAGTATTATTATTAACTATTATTATCACTACACAATTTCTTTCATCAAAATCTGCTGCAAAACAGGCAACGAGCCAGAAATCCCAAAATCTTAACTCACTTATATACCGTATTTTCCAGACTATAAGTCGCACTTTTTTTCATAGTTTGTCAGGGGGTGCGACTTGTACTCCAGAGCGACTTAAATGAATACATTATTACAGAATTTTACATGTTTGTTATTTTCACACTGACGACCACAAGAGGGCGCTCTAGGCGTGTGTACCTGAGGAACGAGTTCCTTTAGCGATGCAGAAGAAGCGGTGCTGGAGTTAGACTTGATTATTTGGTCAACTTGCTCGGATGTTCTTTATGCTATAGTTATCTGAATAACTGTTAATATGTTACGTTAACAAAGCAGACACGTACTCAGTTCGTTGTGGGTCATGTAGCTGAATTTGTTACGTTAGCATACCGTAACCCTATTGCTAATCCATGCTAATTGCCTTTCAAGATGAAATGTATGTTCTTGGTCTCAGATTTTATCAAATAAATTTTCCCCCAAAATGCGACTTATAGTCCAGTCGACTTATATATCTATTTTTCTTCTTTATTATGCATTTTTTGGCTAGTGCGACTTAAACTCCGGAGCGACATATAGTCCAGAAAATACAGTACTCATTTCCTCAGTAACTAAGAAGCTATTGACATTTTCACACCAGCAAATTCTGGAGAACTGCGTTCGATTGGGGAAGGGATGCGTAAATATTTTGGTCCTTCATATATTTGGTTCATTTCCACACTGCACACTTGGAAGCAGACCAAATCGCCAGGACAACGTCATGCATCACCTGCTCATTTAGATGACACAATGACACAAAATGTTATTTCTCTTTTTGATCATTTTCTTTAATTCGAAGGAAAGTCAATTTGCATCCAAAAAAAGCCAAATAAGCCAACACCAGAGTTCACCTACAAGTGAACCAAGACCCACATTTTCAAGCAGATCAGACTGCGCTTATCTGATCCGCACCAGAACTGGATACGCTTTCACATATGGCGAAACAAAATGGACAACCCAAGTTAATGAACTCTTGCCTGCATGTAGCACATTAAACAGCAATTAATGTTGATGTATCAGATAGAACTACCACAGAACTTTACCAGCAGAGGGAAAAAGCTCATCTGAAAATGGTTTCCTTAACTTAATATGAATATCTACTGGGGTAATTCCTATAAGAAGCCTTCAGCCCATTTTATCTTCTATCATTTGCTATTAATTTTCTTTAAGAAATAAATTAAAGCACTGTGTCCCTTCACATAAATCTCATGGAGTAAAAGCATATTCTTTTACGTGTCTTAATTGTAAATATTATTGAATATTATATTATAATTTCAGCAAAGAAGCTGACATCCTTGTAACGCTAATGTTGGGATTAACACTGTAACTCCTCATTATACCCATGTCTACCTTCCCTAGTAAAATACAACCATGAGAGTGTAGCACACTGACAACTCTATGTGGTCATTGGTCTTAGGCCACTAAGAGATAAATATAGAAAATTAGCCCCCCCTGGTATGCAACTCTACTTCATATATGCCATCCATTTTAAATTATGTTATGAATTTCAGGCACTGGTTTAAAGGCACAAAACGGCATTGAAAATGTTATGTCAAATTTAATTTGCACTTCATTCTTAGACTTGACACAGTTGGCACGGTGAAGGTTCGGTGAGTGTTTGCCATTACCTTTGAACAGGTTTACCAGCTATAACATTACGCAAAGTACCAGCTTATCGTACACTGTTGTATTCTATCTATCCAGCTTGTCAAGGCTGCCATGTATGCAGGGGTAAATTAGTGCAAACACATGCACACATATGCACAAACACATGTACATGTGTGTACACACAAAGACACAGTAAAAGAGCAAAGTACGTGTATAGCTGAAAAAAGATTGATTGAAAAGTTACCCAATGTATATGCAATGCCTAGTTACAATCTGATTGTGATAGAAAACATGGTTCAGGGGTTTAGGCAGGGGTTTCCATCCCATAAACCAAAGGGCAAGCACTTGAAAGTACACATGCAAACAGGCTCTGAAACATGTGGGTTGGCAAACTGTTAAAAGGAGAGGAGCTCTGAAGGAGGCGATCTTGGCACTCACTAAAATTGAAGGGCCTCTTACTGAAGGATAAGCGCCTGACTTTTTCAAGATAACAGACACACTGTGTGAAATACAGCTGCTCCTCCATCTATTCGGATAAATATAAACACCCAGCTTTTCATCATGGAGCGTTACAATCTGTAATATTTCTATTTTTAAAAAAGGTAAAAACTGTTAAAGCTTATGTAGGATGAACTATACATGAGAATATGTGTGTGTGTGTGTGTGTGTGTGTGTGTGTGTGTGTGTGTGTGTGTGTGTGTGTGTGTGTGTGCACATGCGTGTAAGAAGAGGATGTATTTATAGTCTTATAGTGTGAAAAATTTTCATTTTCATGCAGATAATCTTATCTTAGTATGTGATATAGCACATTTCAGCTGATTTAGTGGTTTGATTTTTTTTTTAAGAAAAGATCAGCATCAAAGTGTTAGACATCAGTCACTACAGTGTACGTTGTAATTACTTCGTACAAACTGCTAATTATAAGAAAAAGGTCTACAGTCTACTTTTTAGACTGCAATGGTGATTACATTGATATAACCATTACATATTGTTTTCCACACAGTCATTCTCAAGCAACACCCTCACCCCACTACAACGCATGGTGCTGAAAAAATTTTAACAAAAAAATAAAAACAACTAAATAAAAATGTCAACCTTGTTTGTTCTCGGTTAAATGTTCAACCAAACAAACTTTCTTCAGGGAACAGAGCTAGC
Organism: Takifugu flavidus; assembly: GCF_003711565.1. NCBI lineage: Eukaryota > Metazoa > Chordata > Actinopteri > Tetraodontiformes > Tetraodontidae > Takifugu > Takifugu flavidus. Next base: position 3,775,532 of record NC_079527.1, on the reverse strand, counting down.
CAGCCTGAACGTAGGTGAAAAAGTAATTGCTCCCCTCATTAAATAAGGAATTAACTGCGATCAACCACATTTTTTGGAAAGCTGCGTTCAATTTCACTAGAGACTTGATTACTGCCAGACCTGAATGAACAAATCACTTAAATAAAACATGTCTGACACAGTGAAGTAGGTCTGGAATTTAAAAGCAACACATCATGCTGCTAAGCTTAGCCATTAGCATCTATGAGACGGAAAAAAGATACAAAACCATTTCTAAGAATTAAGGGCTCCAGTGAACCACAGTGAGAGCCATCATTACAAGAAGAACATCCACGATCCACAGGTAAACTGACTAGAACGGTTCACCTCATGTTTAAAAAACGTAAAAATAAAATACAATTCATGCATATCAAAATAGAACCCAACCACGAGTGAGACTTGATAACACATAACCCTAACCCTATTATCTAAGAACAAGATGAAAAAATGGAGTTTAACAGAATGTGAAGAGGAAAGAAAAACAACTTGCATTTTATCCACGAGCTGGAATCCATTTCCGAGTGAAAATAACGGGGTTTAGTGGATAAACAACAATGCTGTACAGAGAAAATGACTCATCTCTCATACTGTTACTCTATCTCTCACTCCCTGTCATCCTCTTTTTAGTTATTGAGGAAGGATATTCGGTACTTAGCTGAACATTAATGAAAATGTGGTCACCAGTTTTGTGCACAACAAAATGCACAGCTGTGTTCCAAGAACTGGGAGCTGAAGAGAGTGGGAGGAATCATGTTTCGTGTTCTTCTAAAGCAGACAATGAACGTAAAATAAAACAGGCAGATAAACGAAGGGATGTATCTATGATTTAAAATTTCCTTTGACACTGAGATCTACTGAAGAGCATGCAAAACATCTGAATTTATACACAAAGAGGGTTACTGACATTAAGGGTTTAAAAATAGCCAGAAAATAGATGCTATACCTTTAATTTGGAAACTAGTGACATGTCTGCCAAATTCTGTATGAAAGAAATAAAAATCATAGAGAAGCACAGAGAGGATGGTCATTGAAAACATTGCATGTGTGTGTGTGCGTGTGCGTGTGTTTGTGCAAAAACAAGCTGTCAGCAACAATAGCCATGTCAGACTGTCCTTGTCAGTACCCTTGGATATTGTTGAACATGATCAATATCTGGAAAAAACAGAGTTATGCCCTCAGATCAGGTGGGAATGTATGCACCTTGCAATCTTTAATAATAATCTTAATAACTGTATTTCTTAACCAAACCCACAAAAAATACAGTAATATTCAACAATAAGGTATGAATTTGCTTAAATTCAAAACATGGTTTTGTGCAACATGCTTGAAGGCAAATTCTAGCTCTGTCCTAACTTTTGCTTTTGGCTCAAAATGCAAATGGTAAAAGTTTGATAAAGGGGTCATCAAAAAGAACAAAATGTGCAGATAGATGAGGGACTGTTTGCATGCATAAATCATGCTTTCACCTGATTTCCCAAAAGAAAAAAAAATCAAGACGCACAAACAAAACAAAAAATAAACAAGACCAAGACCATAATCACCATTTGGGCTCGCAATTACAAGCGCTATATTTTCTAACGAGACAGAAGGTCTCTCCAGATCTCACAAAGAGAACGCACACACACACACAATCAACATACAGAGTCATGTGTACAGTCTAAATCATCACCATAATATGGGCTTGTAGTTGCGTTCACTTGTTCTACCTCTAACGTTGGACAGCACCAGATTGCTTCAAATGACAAAATTTGTTTCGTCACTAACCTGTTTAAAACAACTTATGAAGTTTAAGCTATACGCTGTAAACCTCAGCAAGCTATGCCAGTTGAAACAGAATAAATTAATTGGATTGTATATGATACCAATTTAACAAATAATGAAAGAAGACAAGGTACAATGTGCACAAAAGTGTAATTGGGATTAAAGATATGATTATTTTTATATTTTTTTATAAAATGTAAAAAAAAGTAATTAAGGTTCAAGATACTTGTATTTATTAAACATTGATGTTAGCTTACAGTATATATGACTATAAACTGAACAATAGCATGATTTAGTCCATACTATTCTCAGATATCTCTGAATGAGTACATTTCAACTTAATGGGCTAATTAGCTATATCTGAAGACATATGCAATGTCACAATTTTTTCCACTTTAATTTACTATTCAAAATAGCGACAGACATGGAAAGATTTACATCAGTCATTAACAAATAAATAATGTACTCAGAATAACATCTTCTTTAAAGCATGTTCACTTTTGTGTTTGTTGTTTACAGCTCCTGCTTTGGATCCACGCCTACTGGCTTAAGAAGCTGACTGCACTCCATGAACGCCTGGCAGCACAGATAAACCAGCTGCTAACATCAGGGGACCACCCAGAGTGGATAACCCAAGGCCGGACAGTCCTCATAATGGACCCCCAGAAGGGCACAATGCCGTCCAACTACCGGCCCATAACCTGCCTCAGCGCCACATGGAAGCTACTATCAGGCATCATAAGATCAGCAGGCACATGGATCAATACATGAGCAGAGCACAGAAAGGCATAAGGAACAACACCAGAGGTGCCAAGCACCAGCTACTGGTCGACAGGGCAATGGCCCAGGACTGCAGGACGCGGCACACCAACCTGTGCACTGCCTGGATTGATTACAAGAAAGCCTATGACTCAATGCCGCACACATGGATACTGGAGTGCCTAAAGCTGTATAACATCAACAGGACACTAAGAGAGTTAATCCTGAACTCCATGAAGCTGTGGAACACGTCTCTGGAGGCCAACTCAAAGCCAATTGTGCAGGTGAGCATCAGATGTGGCGTATATCAAGGAGATGCTCTGTCCCCCCTGCTGTTCTGCATAGGCCTAAACCCCCTCAGCCAGATCATCACCAAGAGTGGTTATGGGTACCAGTTCTGAAGTGGAACAACCGTCAGCCACCTCCTCTACATGGATGACATCAAGCTGTATGCCAAGAACGAGCATGACATCGACTCTCTGATTCACCTCACTAGGATCTACAGCAAAGACATCAGGATGTCATTCGGGCTAGACAAATGTGGGCGGATGGTATCTAGAAGAGGAAAGGTGATCGCAACTGATGGGGTTGAACTACCTGAAGGGAACATCACAGATGTGCAGGACAGTTACAAATACCTGGGGATCCCGCACGCAAATGGTAACCATGAGGAGGCAGCTAGGAGGTCAGCCACAGTCAAATACCGACAGAGGTTAAGACAGGTCCTGAAAAGTCAGCTGAATGGTAAGCACAAGATCCAGGCCATAAACACCTATGCCCTGCCAGTAATCAGATACCCTGCTGGCATAATACCCTGGCCACTGGAAGAGATACAAGCCACTGACATCAAGAAAAGGATACAAGCACTATGCATGGAGGCTTTCGCCCTAAGTCCAGTGTCCTGAGGCTGTACACGAAGTAAAAGGAAGGGGGCCGGGGACTAGTAAGTGTCCGAACTACTGTCCAGGAGGAAACAACAAGCCTCCGAGAATACATCAAAAGGATGGCCTCCACTCACCGGCTGCTGAGTGAATGCCTCAGGCAACAAAAGCCCTTTAAGGAGGAGGAACCTGAGGGGCTATCATGGAAGGACAAGCCACTGTATGTACCACCGACAAATTGAGGAAGTGGCTGATATCAAGAAAACATACCAGTGGCTGGAAAAGGCCGGACTGAAAGACAGCACAGAGGCACTAATCATGGCTGCACAGGAACAGGCCCTGAGCACCAGAGCAATAGAGGCCAGGGTCCACCATACCAGACAAGACCCTAGGTGTATACTGTGTGGGGATGCCCCTGAGACAGTCCAGCACATCACAGCAGGGTACAAGATGTTAGCAGGCAAGGCATACATGGAGCAGCATAACCAGGTGGCTGGCATAGTGTACAGGAACATCTGCACTGAGTATGGACTGGAGGTCCCAGGGTCTAGGTGGGAGACACCCCCTAAAGTGCTGGAGAACAAGCAGGCCAAGATCCTGTGGGACTTCCATATCCAGACTGACAAGATGGTGGTGGCCAACCAGCCTGACATTGTGGTGGTGGATAAACACCGGAAGACAGTGATGATAGATGTAGCAATCCCGAGTTATAGCAACATCAGGAAGAAGGAACACGAGAAGCTGGAGAAGTACCAAGGGCTGAAGGAGGAGATGGAGAGAATATGGGGCATGAAGGCAACAGTGGTCCCAGTGGTGATTGGGACACTAGGGGCAGTAACACCCAAGTAGATGGTTCCAACAGATACCAGGAACCACAGCAGAGATCTCTGTCCAGAAGAGTGCAGTCCTAGGAACGGCTAAGATCCTGCACAGAACCCTCAGACTCCCAGGCCTCTGGTAGAGGACCTGAGTCTGAGCCAGGCACCACCCAGAGGGCGAGGAAGAGATTTTATATTCTTGAGAAAAAGGAGGGATCTCACACACACCGCTATATAGCAGAAGATACATTTTCAACAGGTATTAGGCTGCCACAGCAATACTGGTGGAATCCAATAAGTAAATGTGTTACAACCAGTTTTGTTATTGTACATATATTTGGGTGTTCTAATTTAAATTATCCATTATTCACAGAAATAATCAAATAAATGTTTGCATGAAACGCAAAAAGTACTTGAACAAAGCATTGTAGGACCCATTAGACATAAACCCACTGAAACAAAAACAACACATTTAAAAAAAAAGAGGTTTATGCAGCTAAAAGAACATCATGAGTAGAAAGCAGACGAGCCATACGTTGAAATTGTATCATGGAGGTATCTTAATCTTAATCTTAATCTTAATACAGCGGTTGCTGTGAAACAGCTGTGTCATCTTTCAGCATACATGCCCTGTGAAACACAAGTTATTGACATGGACGCAAACACACATATTAAAGGGTGCAAGTATGTGATATAGCACATTTCAACTAAGCTCTGGTGATTTTTACAAACAACATCCCTTCCATAAATAAAAGAAAGTCTCCCACAATATACTTAGAAAAAGTACCACCCACATAAATAGCCCGGTATTAAAGAGTCCCCATGTCTAATTTTAGAAACTATTGGCGTTGCTTGTCTTGCAATTATTCAAAGCACTGAGTGAGACTTGGTAGCAATTCATCCTATCTTACAATTCTTAAATAATTTAATATTTAATAAAAGATAAAAAATGATTACTGTTATTAAGCTGTTACTAGAAAAACGGTTCAAACTCACATTGGTAAACACTGTCTTTTTTAAGTTTAGCTAATATTTCTTCATGAGAAGTTTTGCTGTTGCAGCTGAGTCTAATGAACACTCCACATCTGTCTAAATAAATAAGAATAAGATATTTATTACTTACACACACTTTTTAGTTTGCCAGGAGTTACAACACATGGCAAATCTTTTGCATTCAAAAGCATTACATCAGCAGTTGTAATGATAGTCAGAATTTTGCTTTAACAGACCTTGGATTACTAGTGGATTCTACTAATTGCATCACGTCTATGTGTGCCGGAATTGCATTTGCATGACAAGTGACAATGCTTCTGCCATCCATGGTAAGGGAGAAACGGTTTTAGCAACAGTAGTTTATTATCGTTACATATTATATTGAATGAGCACATCAGATTTTTGGCCTCCATAAAATTGAAAGCTTTATTCTGCTTTTGCAACACGCAAATTGCATTTAATGGTTCTATGGTCGATGTGTTCAGTCATTTTCCTAAATTAGATGAATGAATCATTCAGAAGGACATGTCTTTTCTGTTGGGGGTCTGGACAAGGCTACATTCACCAATCAGCGTTGTATTAAACAAATCTGAAGCCTCAGGAGACCACAGCAACGGCCAAAAGCAAACAGCACCCTAATGGCTAAACATAATGTAGCACACGGGCAATATGAAAGATACAAATAAAAGCTTTAACAAGCTCGCAATAATGATGGAGAAAGAGATGGAGAGAGAGAGAAAGAGAGGAGAAAAACAAGTTCAATATGCTGCCGAGAAGAGGAAAAGGAAAAAGGCAACAGAGGGAAATGAGGCAGAGATTGCGGGAATGATGAAGGCCACAGACTGTAATAAGAAAAGTAAATTAAAACTTAAGTGCTAAAATGTTCACCGAGAAGAAATGTATTATTTTTATTATTCAAAAGTATAAATACGTCGCGGAAAGAATGCGCTTTCAAACTATTCTGTAGAGTAAACAGTCTGAAATTACTTTAAATAATGTTGCATATATTAAATCCTTATGAAATAAAAATTAAAAATACTGGTTGTCTTTTTCTTACTTTGTTTCTTTTTCTTGACCACTCTATCCCCTTTGGGGTCACAAGGAGGGCACTGGAGTCTATCCCAGCTGCATATGGGCAAAGGCAGGGTACACCCCTGAATGAATGAATGAATGAATGAATGAATGAATGAATGAATGAATGGCCCTATGTGAGCATTTAGGGGTTCGGCAGCTTGCTCAAGGGTACCATGGCGGTGCTCTGAAGGTGTCTCGGCACTTCCAATTGCTACCGAAACACCATGCAAGTATTGTTTGAGAACCTCTCGCTTTTCAGCATAGTCCCCCTTTATAAAGTAAAGTTTATTCATCTGTAAGAGAGACGTTTTAGTTAAAAAATAATAATCCGCTAGAGTTTCTTTAAAGAATTGTCAAACAGTAACCACCAAAGCCTTTCAAAACTGTATAACAGAGGCACAATAAAAAGTAACAGCATACACATGCTGTATACACACATCCAAACAGACACTGCATAGGAGTGTATGCATGTTTGTATGTGCACGTTTACAAAAGAGCGTGTAGCATCTACAATACTGAATGACTGTCCCACAAACAGGAACAAAAAAACCTGGGTGGAGCCTCCAGTGGGGGCCTGTTATGTTACAACCAATCCAACATAAGGGGCTTGTCCTGTTGCTAAAGTAGAATTAGGAGAGAGAAAATAGAGAAGCAGAGCGCGGGGGAGTGTGAAGGGTAACAATGAAAGATAAAACCTTTTTTTTTTAAATTCATTCAAACACAATACCATTAAATGTATAGAAATCTTATTAACATGTAACAGAAATAACTAAACACACTGAAGGAGGGTTTTAAATTCAGTACAAATAGTCCTTAAAAAATAGTTGTACGTCTCTACATATGTCATCGTTAAACAGATGAAATCTCAAATTTCTATAATTTTAAAATCAATCTAGCAAAACAACAATTTTATTGAATGTTTAAAAAAAAACACATTTCTAAAATCTCAACATAAATAATAAGCACCTCAATAAATTAACAAATTTCAAACAGTTCAACGCACAAAAAAGCCGCTAAACCCAAAACAGTTTCAAAGAGTGGAAAATCTACAAATATGAATACCTTACAAAATTCAGATATGTGCTTTATTGTGTGAGAAAAGCAGCCATGAATCACCAACACTAGAAGAGTCATTCTACATAAACAATTATTTCCAGCTCTTACGCAATATTCTACCACAACTGACTTTGTCAAAGCTGTTCATATAAGCCCTATAGAGCATGGCAGCCTGACCTCAAAGGTATAAGGTGAGCCACTGCTGACGTTTATCTTGGCAAGAGCCTTAGGGGGTTCTAAGAAGACATAATCACAGCAGCCACAACACAAGCTACAGAATTACCTCTCATAAGGAATCCATTAGCCCCTGTTCACAAAAATAAAGAGTGGAGGAGATGAGAGACAGTGGCTCTGGGACTAAAGGAACCATTTAGGAAATACAATAGGAGTAATGTGTTACATGTGAACGTCACAAAGCAAACAAAACATATCTGTCTCCCACATTTTACTCTTCACTGCAGGGACTTGACATCTAACACAGTTCATAAAAGTTTTATATTTACTTAAAATACCAGTTTTTATCAATAGATACGTGGTTAAATCTCTGCAACACAAGGATGAATGACGCATATTTGAAATTTGGATAAACTAATCTGTACGAACACTGTGGTTTAAAAGACCAAAGACAGATAATCAACGTAGTCCTGTACTTTCCACTGCTGAGATAAAACATTAAACTACTGACAACCAAAGTGAATGTTAATTATCCTTTTGAAAAAAAAGATGCAGGGAAATGCATAAAAGAATATGTCACTCAATACCATATACCAATTACATTTCTTGCAGATTTATTAAGGAAACATTTTAATATTACACTGAAATGAATATTCAGACCCTTTCAGCAGAGAAGTTCTGAAAAAAAAACCTGATCACTCGGGACCTCTGGCTGGGTCACTAAAGAAAGTCCAGCCAGATTGAACCTCTCTAGAGAGTCCTGAAAATGAGTGTACACTGACACTCCATATCCAGCATTACAGAACTCAAGAGGATCTTCAGAAAGAAAAGCTATCCCAAAATCCAGATGTGTAAATCTTCTGGCATCAAACCAAAAGAAGACTTGTCCAACATGCTTCACTGAAGTGCAGAGTTAAGGGACTGAATATGTGTGTGCTTAATATTAATTGTAGATTTGGTTTGCTTTTGTAATACAACACCATATTAGAAGAAAATATTTGCTTTTACTTTAATGTATTCATGAAGAAATGCTCAATATTTCTTTGCATGAAACGACAAGTAGATTTAGCTAATGCCTTAACAAATGCATGCATTTTTATTATCTCACTTCAAAAAAATGAAATGCTTATTTTCATTGTTGTGCTTGTTAAAAAAAACTCATCTAGCTTCTGCTAAGAGCTGTTCAATCCAAATCAAGGTCACAACAAGAGTTACAGCCTGTTGCAGTGGGTAAGAAGGAAAAACGTGTATGTGGTTTGAGTATGCTAGTACATCATTTTTAAAAATGGTTTCCAATCACTTATTTATATTGGTAAAAAAAAAAAAAAACGAGATATCTTACTTAACCAGAGCTTAGGCTCATTACACACGTTTTATTATAAAATGCAATGCACAGATTGCACCCATGACTATTACCTGGAATTTGCTTACAATTGGAAACAACGTGCTATACAATGAGGCCCACGTGAAACTGTTATAACATGCCAGTAACTACGCACAGTGCAAAACAGGTTATATGAAGTGCTCCACAAAGAACATGAGCCCACTCTTATCAAATGTAGCGCAAATAGATGGCTGAGAAGAGACGAAAGATTCAACAGTGTTAAGAGATTGTCCCTTTTTAGTCAATCCTCTGAAACTGAACCTTTTGTCCAGGCTCATCAAACTGTGCTAAGTTGTGCAATGACTCAATGGGCTTATGGCGAAATAAATGTTGACTCCAATAATTATGTTGATTCATTTGTGGCGTAAAAGCTTAACATTTAAATCAAATAATAATCTGTAAAAAAAAAAAAAATAAAATAAAATAAAAATCCCACAAGAATAAAAAACTAAAGTCATCTAGAAAATGCACTTTGTGTGGACATTCCAATCAATAGTAGTGTTTTAACGATGTAGTCATTATTTAAGTTAGGACAGGCGGGCTGGTGTTTCATACTTGATATGCATAGCTACTCATGCACGCTAAAAAGACCAGCATGAAAACTACCTTTCCACTCTTATAATCCACTGTTATTACAATGCAGAGTATATCGCAGTCCACGCTGTCTTTGTCACAAAGTCGCACAACAATGGTGTCTATAACTAAAGGCTGGTCTGATCTATTCTACACCAGCCTGTTCCATGCTAATCTGCCCCTTTGTCTTCCTCTCCTGCATTGGGGGCAGTCTCTCCTACGTCAAGCTGTCACAACCACGAGGATGGAACCCATGTAGCACCTTCCACATAACAACCGCTTCTTAGTTGGTGCATTGAGTTAACAAAATGTGATTCAGCGGGAGGGTTCCGTTTGGTTTTACCCAATTCAGCTTGTTTTTGTTTGGACTTTGCAAGGATTGGCGCATTGTCCCTACTTAAAGCGGGCATATACGTGTGAAATGTGTAGAGGATGCATCCGCATCTAACAATAGCACGTCGCACAAAACAACTAGGACGTGGCTAAAGAAGAAATAATGCTCGGATGAATCTGTGACCTGAAATATGAAACACATGAACCCACGCTAGGAAAATGCGCAAAAATGCGCAAAAATGATTTTTTTGAACGTGTGCAACGACCAGTTAATAACGCCTTAGTGTGCCGGAGTGACTAATCTGGTGTGTTGGTGTGATGGAACACATCTCTCTTACCTGATGTGGCATAACGTAATCGGCTGTTACTTTGAGCTGCAGGGTGGGGGGTCCGAAATGTTGGAGCCAGGTCGCTATTTATTTCCGAGCGAGAGGGTCTGGTTGCAGCTTCAATCTGTTTCCCCACGTTGCAAAACTTTTTCTCCGCATAAAAACAAAACTGTCAACAGAGAAAGGAGGAGTGATCAGGCAAGGCCGAAGTATCTAATGGTCAAGGCGGGCGGAGGAGAAGGAGGAGGAGACGGACGAGGAGGGGGAGTGAAACGTATGACGTCCCGTTATTTCTCACATTAACGTTCAGCTTTGCCCGAACCCGTCTAACAAAATGTGCAACTAAATGGTGGCCGTGCTGGAGACGCTATTACTCCGTAAGTCTTTGCGCCATTCGTCAATCACTCCGATACTCGGCGCAAGTTCCACGCAAATGCGGCACTTCTTCAAAAACCAAACTTTCCAGTTTTAGACGTAAATGTTGACCAACGTGTTATCCAAACACAAGATAGTGTTTGAAAACTAATACCCCATTACGCGACTACAACTCCATTACGCGTATACAACGCAGCGGTATCAAAATATCACAGTGTTAGATATATTTAAAAAAAAAAAAATAGGGGGTCCTTTTACTCCACACGAGAGGACAGAAGGTTGACACAAGCTAACAAAACAGCAACAGCAGCCGCGGTGATTTAAAAAAAAGAGAGAGAGAAAGAGAAAAGCCGATTTCCTCCACGTTTCGGGACATTTTGTGATATACTGTGGGACGGCGGTGAAATCGCCTCGCCAGTGACATTATGCCCCAGCTCGATGTCACCTCATGTCAAAATAACCCGACCAGCAATAACAAGAGCTAAGGCTACGTCCAGAGGCACACTTTACTGGCCCGAAACGCGCGTGTGCCAATCGGCCTGAAAGCGTTCTCAGCGAAACAGAACCAAGAAAGGGGTCGAAACTACAGCGGTGCAGCCCTGTTGCAACACCTTTCACTGCAAAAGATACACACATGTTTAAAATAACTTACGTTACCCCATAAAAAGAGAGCGCGTCCTCAGACTTGCTGCGAGTCCAGTTTCTTGATCTGTATGAGATGGACTGCACCTCTCCATAGTCCCGCCCACCATGGTTTACCAGCAAGCATATCTATACATACATATAATCCCCTAATATCCAATCACGGCGCTCCAATCTCATATTATGTGCGCTGTCATTGGTGGAACGACGGATCAGTCTCGAGCTGAACATCCAGCTGTCTTGTAGGGGTGTGTCGTGACGCAACGGACCGCAATTTCAAAAGTATTAGTTAATAAAACGACCACAAAATTAATTAGACCTATTTAAATGGGTTTTAGCGGTATTCAATAGTGAAATAATTATAGTTTGGCTATTCCTCGCATTTAATTATTCATTATTTACCTATGTGCATACATAATGTATGGAAGTTTCAGTCATCTTGTCTTTCTTACTGATTGTTTTGACTTGGACACTGGAGCTACCTGAGAACGTAAAGGTATAGGCATTTAACAAGATATTTAACTAAGTGGTCTTTGAGAACAGAGATGTTTGACTGGTCTACTAGGGAGATTTAAATAGGTAAGACCCTGAGGGGCTAAACTATGCTGGCACAACCAATTCTCATCAGGAATATCAATAACCACTTTATTTTTCACCCTGTAATCAGGAGAGAGTGTCGTCTTTTAGCCATCTCTTCTCATTCCACACACAGTTCTTAGCATGCAGGAGGAGTTGGACCTTTGAGAAGGGGATGAAACCATCGATTCTTCATTTATCAACGAAAAAAGCTTTAGCAATTACTGTTATATCTTAAATGTAAAGGCATAATAAGCTTTTAAAATAGAAATAATAATGATATTGTTATTATTAATAATAATACAATTATTTTTGTCCAAAATACACAGATATTTAAGGCCTCTGAGCAAGAATTAAAATGGGTTAAATGCACATGATACAATAAACCTTTTATTATTATTATTTTCACCAAACCTTTAAATCTTAAGTGTTTATATTAACATTGCTCTTATTTTAAGATGATGATGTGCATGCGTGAGTATGTCTGGGTCAAGCCTTTACCAAATTTCAACCTAAATATTTGTGTTATTAAAGCAATAAACTGATCCCTAATTCAAGTAAAGCAAAGAAATGTATCGGTTTTCCTATTATTTTGCTGTTTCTGTCCCTCAGACCTTTTGGAAGCATGTGGTTGAATTGCATTCTCATACAAACATAGACAAACATGGACAGCACTGATGCACAATTGTCAACTATCAACGGGCAGTGAAAGTCTCACCTGGTGCCTGCTTTGGAAGCATGCTGTTTAGCACAAATCTAATCTTATTTAACCAGGTTTTTTTTAAAAGTTCATTAAAAATTAAAACCACTTTTTCTGTATGAAAAACTGCTGAATTTAAAAAGAAACAAAATACTGCAGAAGTGGCAAAAACTGTTTGTGAGAAGCAATCACAATTTCCTCAGGATTAAAGACATTCGTTGTTTGTCTATTTTTACCGACAACACAATTTGTTTTACAGCTTATCACCTACACAATCTAAGTTGAGGTCATAAAGCAAAAAGAAAATGAAGGGGATAAAGTTAGTTTAAACTACAACAGACACAACGTGTTATGTGACTTGTTGAGAATAAGTCCAAAGTTATCCTTAAGGACAATCTAATTCCTTCAATATTTATCTGAGTTTATATGAAATGTCATAGCAAAAAATAAAAGAAGAAAATGGAAAAAAAAAAAGCTATGGCCAGAATTTTTACAGTTATACAATGGTAAATATAGGTTTATAAATCCAGATATTTAGATCTATCAATTAGATCTAATAATTGCAACTTAATGTATGCCAGCACGCTGATGTACAGAAAGTCACTATATTTGTCTGTGCACACATTGAGTCTGTTTATCTTTTTTGTGTTTACCTTTGGACAGCACTGTAGTGCTGGAATTTAGGACACCCCTTGTGGTTTTGAGTCTGAAAGCGAGATCAATAGCAGGCAGGGATATATGTGCGTAATTCTGTTAATGGAGTTTCATATTCTTACTCAGCATGCATGTGCAGAAAGAGCCTGAGCTGCAAGAGGCGCTTGTCCTGCGCTTGTATCCTCAAACACTCTCTCCAACTGTATTCCATAGAAACCAGAAACTTCTTGACATTCTCCCTCCTGCTCATTGGGGTGAGTGTAGGAAACAGCTGGAAAAGCAAATAGTCGCGGGCAGACTGAGCCCTGGCCCACTGACTCTCACACATGACTGGTCCTTCACTTGGGTGGATGAGGCCCTCCCTTTTTTTAGCTGCAGTCGAAAAACACCAAGGCGATGCTTTTTCACTAACCCCAAAGCAATGCTGTAAACACTCTTGTGCTCTTTTTATGGCGGAGAGCGAGCTGAAGTGTTCTTATAGATATATTTGAAAGAAAGACACAGTTTGTGGTGATCTTGGTAAGAACCGTGCCTTTTCTCAGCTTTGCCTTGTTCCCCTAAACTCTTTAACAATGTCATTATCAGGTTCCAATGTCAATAAATCTGACTCATATTCAGAAAAATTTGCTGCATTCTTTCCAGCTTGACATGAAGGAATTTGATAGCCGAACTGGAACACCGGGTCAATAAGTCAATAAATAAGTGATGCCAGTTTTCTCTCCTCTTCGATTTCGATCACATATGTTTAATATTAAACTGATATTCTGAAGAATACTCTATTCTCTCAACTGTAAAATCATTTTTCTCATTACAGAAAACTCAACAGGAGAACAAAATAGTCCGGCCTATAATCTCCTTCAGGATGAGGTCGAAAAAAACATCAAAGAAACATCAAGTATGTCGGTCCTCTTTGAAGATTGCGAATAATATATTCGGCATGTAAAGGAGACAGCATATGACGGAGAAGCCCTCTCTCTCTCTTCCTCTCTTGCTCGCTCTGACCTGTACTTGCACAGTCATAGCAGGCATCCCTTTTAGAAATTTGCTTCTTGTGGTTCTGCTCTGTTTGAATTCTTACTAGCCACATAAAGAATTCCAAGTCCAGAGAGCGGTCGCGCAAAACACCAAAACCTTTCACCACCAAGATCCCACTGACTCTGCAGTCTGCTTTATGGGACATGAATACAAAACCAAACATACAAATATCTCAGCCTCAGAGACAATTATCTTTTGTTGCTATTTGGTGTGACTATTTGGAGTTCTGTCATTTTTTTATTCATGGGTTATATTTTTATTTTACTTTGATTTGCTTTTATTGGTTAAATGTAATCTTAGAGGTCAAATCTGTCTCTGGGTAGTGTTATATTGTTATGTTATTGAACATCTAACTTAATTTAATTATTCGTATATAATTTTGTGGAATTCTTGTCAAAGGCCCTTAAGGTTATAAATTGGTTTAAAATACTAAAGTCACTGCATAATGTCATTTTCTTATTTCACATGTTGGATGGTTTAATTGAATTTGGAAATGCATCACATATCGAGCCCTCTTTGGTCATCTAATAATGTTAATTTTTGTACTGAAATTAAGGTCATGATGTTTCTTTTTTCATTTTTTAGCCCTCTAAATATAATTCCAAGCAGTGCAATGAAATGTCATTACATTAAGGTGAAAGTACATTATTTTCACTCAGTTAAATTTGAAGTACCTCATGTAAAGTGGTGTCAGAGAGGATAATTACCAGCTTCTTCTACTCCAAGTTGGACTGTAATGAACCTCCTGCATAACAGTCATGCAGTTCCTTCCTGTCAAATGGTCCCCCTGACTTGGTTTAAATTTCAAAGCAGATTTCTCCAGATCTGTTTAAAAATAACAATCACCAATAGAACTTTGTAATTATAAAATGCTAAGTAACAAAAGTAATGTTTGCATTACTACTTGCTTTTAAACTCTCTTAAAATATAGAGTGGAAATTCTTACTGTCAGATGCTGCTAAATCTTAAAACTTGGTTCTCTAAAAATACTAAAAGAAAAAGTAATAAAACTCTAAAGATGAGCACCTGGTGTGAGGTGCTATAACCAAAATTCACTCAAACACAAGAAAATGTAAAATGGTGGAAAAATGAATTACCAACAACAAAAATATCTTTAAAAAACAGATGTCAGAGCCTAAAACTGAAACAAAACCTTTGTGGAACTTCATTAGTTCTGCTCAAATTTGTCATAAAGAGGCCCTGAATTTCTTTCAGGCAAAAACATATGTCTTGAAACACAATAGGGTTCTTGTGAGAGATTTTTCCAAATCAGGAATTTGATTGATTTGAAGCAACCGTCTGAATTTGGTGAACTCAATCCTTTCAGGGGAAATTTACTTGAGATAAAGATTTCATCACTTGGTCTTTTTCTCAGATTTGTTTTAAAAAATGTGAACAAAGGGAAATCTGTCCTGGTAAGGATAGTTGACATAGAAGGGAAAGAGGCTGCATGTTGAAGACAGATGAGATAATAAATCCTCATCAATGTCATGCTGTTTCACAACACTTAGTCCCCCTCCTTTTGCCTTCCTCATTGCTTCATTTCTTGCTGACCCATGCACCTATCCCTCAGCCTCCCCAGTCATCATGGTAAAGAAAACTAAAATTTACATTATAAAGTTTTAAAAAGGACATAAAGACTTGATTTAGGTCAGATATTCAGTTTCCATTCAACCCTGATGCCTGGTCCTGAAAATTAATATTTTTGCATAGATAATTGCACAATGATAAAAGACCAGTGAGAATAGGTACACAATAGGTCTGCCTCCCTTCTGTGGTTGCTGTTTTCATTCCTCCCAAATCATCCCTCTTTCTCCTCCTTCACTCCTCTGTGACCTTTGCCCCTGTAGGATTTATCACAAGTGGCAAAGAGGAAGCCCAAATCACAGCTTCAGAGGAATCAGCCTGTGTGTCGCAACTCTGCGGTGCCCCTCCCCACAACAAACACTTCTGACATCTGAAAGGCTTCGACTCGCTTGGCCGAAACGTCTAATTGTTCCGCTTCTCCACCTCAAGTCATCTCACTTCTTCCCCTTTGCTGACCACAAAGCCACCTCCGAACACGTCCATCATCAGTGGGTTCGCTTCGTGTTTCACGTGTTGCTGTAATGCAATGCTGCAGAAATGCACTGAATCAAAATGGACCCTCACATGACACAATTGCCAGTGTTAGTCCAGGGTGCAAGCTTGATAATGAGATTTTCTAACCAGGGTCCACATGCAGAGGAACCTGCAGCTATAACATAGCTTTGTGAAAAGCAAAGACAGCAAAATAACTAGCTTAGACAGCATTGAAGAATTCCTCATTCTAAATAAATTCTTGTATCCTGCTTTAGATTTTTGTCACATTTTGATTTAGTGTGTGTGAATCACACAGAACACATTATAAAGTTAGAATCTGGTAGTAAGGTGTTAAAAATGCCAACCTTACCTCAGCCACCGAAACTACAGATGGTTTAATTTTTGTGGTTTAAGTGATTCAGAAATCTACAACCTCTACCCTCTTTTTCATCCCTGATAAATAAAAACAGATTGTTTTTTGCTTCTTCTTGCATCGGCAAGAGGCGTCTTCCGTGCAACCACCTGGAAACACCTGCACTGACATGTTCCAATGTTGTTGGGCAATTTACCCCTTAGCATGAACATGAACATTAGTTAAGGAGGCGCACGTCACCCAGATCACAACATCCCGAAGCACAAGCAAAGGGTGAAGAGTTAAAGTGTGCACTGAGCATGTGACTGCAAGATGAGGATAAAGTCCGAAGGAATATTTAGTTTGGCTTCTCCTTTTCGTGTGGTATATAGAGTATGGGCAAAACAGCATATGGAATTGAGGTTCTGTGCAAGGGAATTGCTGTCCTCTTGACATCAATTTAAGGGGTAAATTGAAGGGGGTATGGGACAAAATGTTGGTGTTTCACTTGTTGCAACATCTAACTTCCTCCTTTTTTCTTTTTTGTCAGAAGCCTGAATGGAAATGTTGCAAACTATGAGTCAGTCCCTGCAGGTAGGACACTTGTTAAGGACAAGAGACAGCACAAGATGTATTTTGCATTCTACAACTGCAGAATTTCATAATAACCTGAGTGTCCACGATTGACCTCCCCAAAAGACAAAACACACCAAAAGAGAGCAGGTTGCATTTCAAAAACACAACCGCTAATGCTCTGAGTGCTATACTGCGCACCAAGAGAAAGAGACAGAATGCTTCAAAGCATAATGAATCAATTCCAGAAAGGAGATCAGTCAAATTGGCTGCTAAATCCCAATTGTAAGTCAAAATATCGAGAAAACACTACTTATGGGTCAACTCGCTAGTACAGATAACTGGTTTACAGGCATTAGCCGCTTTCAAGAGAATCTGGCACATGTGGGATTTAATCCCCAAGGAAAAGGGGAGGACGCAGTCAAACACAAGCGGACCTCATTCAGGTAAAAGACACTCTCAAAAGGAAGAATCAGACAATGAGACAAAGACACGGGAAGATGCAACAGCCTGAACAAAATTAGCACCAACTATACAGAACAAAATGGAACAAACAAGCTGATCCAAAAAGCTTAGACAAACATCAGAGACAGCTTTGCAAAAGAAATGACTGTGTGTATTTGTTATTTCAATCAATAATTTCAATATTATTTTATTTTGTTTTTGAATGATGTCAAAGAATTCCATTCTCTCTCTTTCTCAGCTCTCTCTCTCACACACTCTCAGACACATACACACACACACATACACAAACAGACAAACACACACGCAAATGCACACATAATAATCTAAATTCTTTTAAACACACATTTGTGTTTTAATACTGGTATATTATTCCTAACTAATGTGGAGTCAAAATGTCTGTCTTAGTAATTATTGCCCGGTACCCATCATACATCTGATATAAAATATGTTTTTAAAATAGATCAGTTTATCAGTCGTTCTTTTAATTGGTTGATGGAGGAATATTTGAGGCCAGAGAGCCATGGTGTTGCATGCCTGCTGTGTGTTTCAAAAGGTTTGGTTTTATATAAGAGACATCTGTCTTTGGTTGTAGCTTTCGTATTTTTTCATGTTCTCTTGAAGGGTGCAAATTGTCTTGGATGACAACAGAATTCTAGCTTTTTTTAATACTTTTACTTGTTACGTGGGGTCAAATAAACCTATAGGTTTGTATTTACTATTTTTGTTTTATGCAATAGTGTATTTAAATTTAAATTTAGAGCCATTATAGAAAGAAAATGATACACTTTGGTTCCAAAGCCTCCAGACATACGACTGCAAACTGGGGAACAAATATGCAAAAACAATGGACTATATGTACATACGGCCAAACAATGGACTATATGTACATACGGCCAAGAGCGTGACTAAAAACTACAAACATACCACACATCACACCAACACATGACTCCCGTGTTCAGGCAGTGGAGCTCAGTTTCTCTTTTTTAATAAGCGAGCTTTGTTCTTGACATTCTTGCCTCATAGTTCATACTGTTGAATTTCTGCTGCAGCCACAAACCCACCCAAGTGTTATGCAACACAAGATGACTTGCTTTAAATTTTTTAAATGTTGGGGGTTTTAAAAGCTGCAAGGTGAAATGGGGAAAGTCGTATTGTTGGGACTCTCCTGGCAAAGTAATAAGCTCCTTGACATGCTTAAGCTGAATCATTTATGAACTACACTGCAGAAGGAGTGGTTTGTTTTGGGGGTGGGGTGTATGGGGGGGTGTCAGTGAGCTAACAGGAGGATGATAAGGCGAGCCTTGGCATCATCAAAAAATGTCTGGATGGTAAAAATTTTAAAGCTTCCCACATAAACATTCAATGTTGACCATATAGATGATGATATGACTTGAGCGTGAAACTGTAAACAGTGTCGGTGAGGGAATCTGATACAGCTTCCAGATCTGCTTTCAGTAAATGTTTGACTAAGAGTGTCCCTACTTGCTGCATTTGTTGCACGCTAGTGTGCATAGGAGGCCTGAGAGGAGGAGGAGGAGACACTTAACGCACCAAGAAATGAAACATGGCAAAAGCACGCACAGAAATAACCTAAAGTGAACTGTTCATATAGAGTTGTTTCTCAGAAACAGGAGCACCCTTAAGGGGAAAAAACGTTCTGGACAGGTAGGTTGGTTGGCTGCTTTCTGTTTAGAGAGATAAATGAAAACTTTAGATGTCATAGAACCATTTTTAGATTTTTTATATCTTATCTCACTTTGGAAGGCTTATATAGAGTTGTAAATTAATGTATTTAGTGAACTAATTCAAATACTTCTGAGAAAGTACCAGAAGTTTCCTTCATTATTTTAAAATTCTGTTGAGGATGAATACCTTTGAATGTTGTTTATGGTGATCTACAGGCTGTTCCATAAGCCTTCTTGTCATTTGAGCCAATAGAAAAGAAATGAAACATGGCAAAAGCATGCACAGAAATAACCTAAAGTGAACTGTTCACATAGAGTTGTTTCTCAGAAACAGGAGCACCCTTAAGGAGAAAAAACGTTCTGGACAGGTAGGTTGTCTGCTTTCTGTTTATTTAAGAGAGATAAATGAAAACTTTAGATGTCATAGAACCATTTTTAGATTTTTTATATCTTATCTCACTTTGGAAGGCTTATATAGAGTTGTAAATTAATGTATTTAGTGAACTAATTCAAATACTTCTGAGAAAGTACCAGAAGTTTCCTTCATTATTTTAAAATTCTGTTGAAGATGAATACCTTTGAATGTTGTTTATGGTGATCTACAGGCTGTTCCATAAGCCTTCTTGTCATTTGAGCCAATAGAAAATCTTAAATCTTGTTTAGGTCCAGAGTGTGGTCACAGCAGTCTTAAAGTGCTAAAAAGAGACCATTAACACTCCTCTTCTGTTGACAAACTACTTATCCTCACCTACCCTAGAATGGATTACAGCTTTCTAAACCCACCATACACTAAGAGTACCTGAAGGAACTTTCCCATCACAATCTTACCCCACCTTACATGAATATTATTATTTATTCCATTATTCCACTTATTCTATATCCATTGCTTTGTTTTGTTCATTTGGGGGCAAATGTCTTTTTGCAATGAAATCATTAAAATCTTTAGGCACTTTCCAGAATCCCAGGGCCTGACCCCAGACAAGCAACAGTGGCAAGGAAAAAAAAGAAGGAGAGGGAGAGGAGAGGAGAGGAGAGGAGAGGAGAGGAGAGGAGAGGAGAGGAGAGGAGAGGAGAGGAGAGGAGAGGAGAGGAGAGAGAGGAGAGGAGAGGAGAGGAGAGGAGACGATGACCCAGTGGGGTGACAGAGGCCTGTCAGGTGATCATGTTTCTGGACCCCGGCAGCCTTGGCCTATAAAAGCATAACAAAGATGTGACCTAATAATTAGACGACCCCCTAAGTATGATAATCTGTCTGTCTATGATAATAACTGAAACTACAGAATTAGTAACAATTAGCTTTTTCAAAGACGAAGGTTTTAAGTCTGATCTTAAAAGTAGCGATGGAGTCAGCCTCCCGTACCTGGACAGGGAGCTGGTTCCATAGCAGGGGGCCTGGTAGCTAAATGCTCGGCCCCCCATTCTACTCCTAGAGACTCTGGGAACCACAAGTAGACCAGCATTCTGAGAGCGGTCCGGTCTATTGGGCTGGTAAGGTATCACTAGCTCCTCCAGGTAGGATGGAGCTAGGCCTCTGAGGACCTTGTAGGTCAAAAGAAGGGTTTTAAAAATTATTCTAAATTTAAGGGGCAGCCAATGAAGACGCCAGTACAGGAGTTGAATGACATTCCCCAATGAAAAAAATCCTTTACATCCTGTGACAATGAGCTGAAGTAAAATCTAAAATATCCTCACTTTACAAAAATGTCCTCACTTTGCTTTGAGGAAGGACTATTTTGGTACTTACTATATAGCAAGTAAAAGAACACACACACACACACACACACACAGAGGGAGACAGCAGAGGAGAGATGGAGAGAAAGTCTTAGTTTACAGTGTGAGCTTGTCTGTGGGAGTTCTCCTCAGTACAGCATGCAGACTGTGGGTTTTATCAGAGGTGACCCACCTGGGGTCTGGAAGCAAAAACATGGCTTCTGCCTGATTTACGGCTCTTTCAGCTCCGCGGGAACGAACAAGCATGCTTGTGTTGTGTGTTTTTTAAATAGATCTCTTTTAGGAGACGGTCTTCTGTTGGTAAGTGGCTCTTGGAGTGAAAGGGTCATAACTCTGATGGATAAATGTCTGAAGGATAACATTTTGGCCCAAAATAATCCCGTCTGACCTAATTTCCATAAAGTTTGCTACATCAGATCCATTATCAATTGTGCTGTATGTTATGAGTCATGTGATGGTTTTTTTTATCTACCCATATTTAAAGAATGAAAGGCCCCAGTGCTGTTTCCTGGGCATGTTGTGCTATATTTGACTCTGTTTGATGATGACAACAATCTAATTGCACACAGTATTTCATGTGTTACCAGTTTATATTGCACATGTAAAAAATTTGTCAAAAAAGTGCATAGTCATCAGTGTTTATATTTATTTCTATGATAATTTAATCTATAAAACTATCATTATTTGTACTTGTGATATGTATATTGTATATTTTAAAAACGGTGCTAAAGATGATGTTTTTCAGTTTTTGCCTTTCCAGGGAGCTATTTTCATCTGGATATCGCTGGTTTATGTCAGCAGAGTCTGAACTTTTTTTTTTTTAAAGAACAGATATGAGTCACTGGATCCATTGTTACGTCTAAAGAAAAGAAGTATTATATGTCTGCATCAATACTTATGTGTGGAATACTGGAACATGACGTTTTTACCTAACTGTCCATTTATGTCGACACTGATAGAGTTAATTGGGTTATTGCCTCACTCTTTTAGCAGCTTTGAAATGATTCATCATTGGGTGGTAGTAAAGTTATATTTGCCATAATTTCCAAAGATAAATGTGTTTTCCCCCCTGCCAATTATTTTTACTTTAATTCCAAAACAAGAAGTTGCTTGAGGAGAACATTTTTCAGTGGCTGAGACTGATTGTGAAAATTCTTGCCTTGAAAAAAGAGAAAAAAGGAATTATGTAATCTTTAGATGCAATGCCCACAACACAGTTTTAGAGAATTAAAGAATTAAAGCACATCACTATCAATGTAGGTGACAGTATGAAAAGCCATTTTGTACTAAAACAGGAGAATTAGCCCGTGTTGTGTGATGGCAAGATCAAGAAGAGGGGGAAAAGGGCAAAAGCCCCATAATATGTGAACAAGAACTGCATATCTAGAAAAATTACTGTTTTTATAAGAAATTAATGTCTTTCATAAACTGACTGCATTTATTTATTATGTATTTATTTAAATTCTCTATTGTGAGAACTTTGATATTAGGACTTTGATCACTTTCTACATTTTTTCTTTTCTTAATTTTAATTGAGCGGACTCAAAGGAGAAAGACTGATCTCACAATGTCACATTGATCATTCAAAGAGGAAATCCAAATGTCAGATAAATTTCACAGATAGCTCCCAAATGTACAATGAACGTCAAAAAAGAGAAGCATCAGACATTCAAACTCTTGATGAAAAACTTGCAGCACCTTGCAGCACAACTTGCACTACCAGGATTGTCAGTTTATCATCTCTATGCGCTGTATCCACCGTAGAAACGATCCCCGGCGTTGCCAGGCAGGCGTGAAGCAAGGTCACTGCGTGACTGGATCACATGTGACAGAAATGCAGTGAAGGAGCCTTGCGTGTCAGTGCAGATGAAGCGGAATTCAGGGAGGCGAAATGATAGAAGGAGCAAAATGGGAGGAGGAAGAAGAGGAAGAGGAGGATCGGGAGAGTTTCAGTGAAAAATCAAACCTGGACCCAAGGGAAGTGAGAAGGGGGTTGCTGGCTGCTAACACGTTACACAGTGAAGCAAATGGAGGATTTTTATGTCTGTCAAAGAATTGGAATTGATGTGTCATTGTATGAGAAAAAAATGCATAATTAAGTAACTTTCATGAATTATTAAATTGAAAAGTGGTCAGAGGATATATATGTGGCTGTGTGTATTTATGTATGTATGTGTATACACACATACACACACACACACACATACATATACGTGTATATAAGTACACTGAACTCTTATAACAGAGATATTATAAGAATAATGGTGAAAGCAAGCATGGCTCTGTAGGTGCTAATCCAAGGCCGTTGGTATTGCATAAACATGATATTTGACTTTTTGTCCAGTCTATTGCTTGAATCCAATCAGAGCATTTAAGGTCAGAGCCACAGCCAGACCACAATGTACTGCCAAGTAGAGGCTCAGCAGGAGGAGACATCAATAACATGCAGGGTACACAAGTCTGAATGAGAAGCGTTCTCTGTGGGTCAGCCTGCTGCCTCACCCGTGGTGGTGCATTCAGTGTTGTGGTTTATTAGTTTCCTTAAAAGTCACTCTAGGTTGATCAATTGGTGTGGCTTGACTTGCTGTTGGCTGGCAATAATATGCAGCTCATATTCCAATTCCGTACTTCAACTCGTTGAGCCCAAGATCACTTTTTACCTTAGGTATAATGAGTGTATGCCACAGCCTGCCGTGATGTATTGCCTAAATATATCACAAATAGGAAATTGATACACAAACTATGCGAAATATGTGGAGACATTTTGATGATGAAAATTAGCATATAAGACGGGAATTATACCTATACTGGGCAGAGCACAGCAGTGGATCTGGATAGTAAAGTCCACATAATTTTATCTGCAAAACTATGGTATATCTCAGTGTGATGTCACAAGATTGACTCTCATGTTAAAGACAAGTACAGTATCCGAAAAAACAAGTGAGTAACAATGCTGATGTGGAACACAAGTTAAGATATGAATTATATGGGCAACTCATTACGTTGGGTGAAAATTAATAGGTTTAAATTCTCAACATGTGAGTGACTTTTCATTTAAAGTCAGTTAGATTTGGTTCAGTAGCATTTGCAGTGCCAGCAGCTAGGACCAGGACACACTAAAGACAAACATTTTTCATTATGATGAAGATAGAAACTTACAAGAGATAGAGGGCATTGGATTTCGTGGGTTGGTTATTTAGTATTGCAATGTGATGAAAAATGTTTAACATAAAGTGATGTAATGGTCTCAGAATATCACTAATTTCAAATATAGTTAGTAGATCTGACAATCCTCTGGCCTTGTAAGGACAGTTGGATTTAAGTAATCCAAACACGTTCAGAGGAGAATGTCATAAAATTTAATAACACAATTCATTTAGTAATACTTTATAGTTAAGATAAGATAAGACAATTAGATTATTGGTAATAAGGACATTTTATTACAGAGTTACAGCAGCAAAGGCCAGTTGGACCAGTAATGAATGCAAAATATGGTACAAAGAAGACATGGAATATAAGAATTAAAATAGAAACAATGTAATATGTACAATATCGCAGTTGCACCATATCACACAGAGGAATAAAGACACACCAATACAACACAATATGAGCTAGATTTCACTTAATACCAAATTAATTACATAATACCAAATTATTGTGTAATTATGTGTTTGGGATCATCGTGCAGAGGCCGAGTGACAATCTGTCCTAAACCTTTTGAGAGATTGATTCAAAAGTGAACAGGGTTTCAAACTAGATCAAAGGTAAAGCTCACTACTTGTGACCCATTGACCAGTGATTTTTCAGGTCAGACTGGGGAAAAAAAGAAAAGAAAAACAAAACATGTGACTTTGAGCCAACATAAAAGCAGCTATTCTGGTGGTAAAAGACAAAATAGAACCAATACATTGATTATGTGGATGGAAAGTCAGGTTTGACAACAAGCCCTGCATGTCAAAAACCAGAACAAATGGCTAATGTGTGATGGTAAAAAAAATAAAAGGGGCAATTTATAGCACACAACAGAAAACCAGATTGAGAGACTGAACTGACTTATGCACAACAGTCAGTCTTATCACACCCAGGTCTGACTGTTGACAAACTCGGAGGCAAAAGTTGAGATAATCTCTCAAACAGGATTTAACCGTTTGACTGGGATTACACTGAGTCCCATATGTGCTGACCGAATGTGATTTTTTATTTACTTATTGATATAGACTATCTGGTCCTCTTCTGCTCCTGGATTCATTTTCCTTTGTTGTATCCAAGCATTAGAAATCATATTACATAAAATTGGGGGGGGGGGGGGGGGAGATACCGGTAATCATAAATACCTACTTCTAGGTGAGATATAATATATATATAGGTTAAACCA
Organism: Takifugu flavidus; assembly: GCF_003711565.1. Classification (NCBI taxonomy): domain Eukaryota; kingdom Metazoa; phylum Chordata; class Actinopteri; order Tetraodontiformes; family Tetraodontidae; genus Takifugu; species Takifugu flavidus. The sequence goes on along the minus strand of NC_079527.1, from coordinate 3,750,155 downwards.
GCAATGGCACTGCTAGTAGCCATGTCCCCCAATTATTGTGGTTGTAGCGCTTTATCCAAAATTCAGAAGCACATTTAGCAGCAATCCTTCTTAGTTATGTGCATTTATTTGCTCGTACATGCATGATGTATTAAATACTATGATGACAGGAATAGAGCGTGTGTGCATATATTGTATAAACTGTAGGATATTACATTAACAACAGGTCACATAATTTTGCAAATAGTAAACTTGATGCCTTTTTTTGGTCATTGGAACAATTGTGATATGAATAGACTCTTTATGTGTTACTTTTGTTGCAGAATTATACTAAAACAAAAAGAAAAAATATTGATATGACCAAGACCCCAAATGGTCCCTGACTGAGCTCCACAGATCATCTATGAATGGGGTAATCTCTCAGGTGAAAATGTCACTTCAGCACTCCACCATTCTGGTGTAAAAAACAAAACACCTATGACATGTAAAAAACAAGTCACTTGAATGACTACTACTTGAATGATTACAGCAAAGCACAGCTATATGCATGATAAATAAATACAATAATCCATAACGTCTGGTTGACAGCATCTTCATGCAGAGCCTCAGCTTCTCCCTTCCAAGAGAATATATACTTATCCATGCAAGACAAATCAAAGGTACCTTAAGTATTTTGCCACATCTGTCATTGATTTTGTGAATAAACTGTCATTGAGCTTGATGGGATTACACACTGATGAAATTGTAATGATTCCATATGTGTATTTATTGTAATTATTTATGTTTTGCTTTTTTTTTGCACGAGATCTTATTTCTCTCTATTTGTGCTGCATCAGATCAGTACAGTTGCAATGAATGTTTGATTTGTACTGCAAACCAAATTGCCCTTTGGAGACATAAAAATATTTTGGTGCAGTCCAACAGGGAACAGGTGCAATTTCGTGAAGGATTGGCCCAGTCAGAGCCCTGACTGGAACACAACAAAACAACTGGAGTAAAAGGGTCTGAAAACGCTCTGATTGCGCTGTAAATAGACAGACGGGTAGACTTTGCTGCCTCCATGTGGTACTATTTATTATTACAACACCAGTGAACTATTTAAAACATGTGGCCGTTTTTCGAAGCCTTGGTGATTGCTGGTGACGTCTCCAGGTGAACCATTTTTGTTGTCGTTATTGATGAAAGGGCTCCATCCAGAGCCAAGCTGTTCCTGGTCTTGGTCTTGTGTAGTTCCACCATTGAAAGGTCTTGCTCTGCATCTGCATTGGAGCAGAGCAGCACCAGGAGCAGCTTTTCAAATGTTGTACTTATGGTTATTATAACTCCTGTCACCTATGAAGTGAAGAATAAACCAAGAACAGAGTGGAAATAAGGTATCAAGTGACCCCCCCCCCTCCCCTTTTCCTTTACCTGGTACATGAATATTCAGAAATAATTTACTCTATTAAGACAAAAGAATGCATCAATATGCTGTTGTAGGGTTGCATGAACCATGTAAACAAAGAAGGATAATCTGTTTTGGGTTTTCCAAAGATTTCACATGAACAACTTGTCAAGGGTTTTGACTCATCTGAATTGTTCCTAAGACCGTGACTTTTAGTCATAAGGAGAAATAGAGGAGGTGGATTGTATGAATTGATGGAAGAGGCTGTCTGTGTAGATTCTCAATCATCCAGGTCATAGTTATCCAAGATAGTTTTCTTTGTTTTCTTTGTTCTTTGGACACTATTTCTTCTCTTTGAAGACATTGTCTGAAACTAGGTGAATGACCCTGCCAACAACCCAGCCAACGACTCTCAGGTGACCACTCAGATCATTAACATGCCAGTGGTCCCAGGGGCTATATTTTCAAGCTCGGACCCCAGCGAGTTCAGAACTGAAGAAGCCTTCTGGATAGAAGGCGAAACATCTTCAAAGAGAAGAAACACAGTCCAGTTGAAGCAGCTTCAGCAGCTTCAGCAGCTTCAGCAGCTTCAGCAGCTTCAGCAGCTTCAGCAGCTTCAGCAGCTTCAGCAGCTTCAGCAGCTTCAGCAGCTTCAGCAGCTTCAGCAGCTTCAGCAACAGACTCCTGCAGCCAGTCTGCCATTAGACTGTATCATTCATCCTTCTCTGTCAGAGCTGTGCTCTCTTGACTGGATTTATGCATCAGCTCAGTGCCCTCAAAACCCATTCAATTACAATAATTGTTTAATGTTTATGTTGTAATTTTATTTCTATATTATTTTATATTTATGTTAATACGCTTATAATTTATTTTTGTTTTTATCTCTATGCCTATGTTCTAATCTTATTTGTATTTAATTTGTTCTATTTCTGTACTTTGTAAACACACCTGCTGCAATTTGTGTCTATACACTGTAGTAGTTTCCTTCCATGGATACAATTCCTTGTGAACATCATCTTTTTATATTTGGTCTTATTCCTCTCAGATGTCCCTTAAAGACTCACAATCTCACATGACTCCCAACAATTTCCAACACTTTCAGTTTCGTTTTTGCAGCCGACACCCTTTTAAGCAATATGATAAACAAAAAGCACACAATGATTCTGATTTAAAAAAAAAAAAACCTCTCTCAAAACTGGTACATGTAAATATGAAATTTAAATAACATGATTGATTTTACATTCCAACAAGGTCAAACGACATTTGGGGGCCTTGTACATAGGTGGCGCTGTAGAGCCATTTTTGCAACCCCCGCGTGCTCGAAAGCCAAAAAAATACGTAATTTTACACCTGACTTGTGGTGGGGGTTGAACACATTTACGTGAATTTTCGAGTACCTTGTTTGTTTGTTTGTTTGTTTGTTTGTTTGTTTGTTTGTTTGTTGTAATAGTAATAACGAACCAAAAACTCAGGGGAGGGGGGTTAACACTTGAAAAACAATAGTGCCAGTTGGTACCGATTAGACCCTAATAACTATTAGCGAATGCTAAAGTCAGATCGAACCTATATTCCGATCGATCCGATGATTGGCCTCGCACGGCTGACCATACCTATCCGGTTATTCTTAATCCAGTCGAACCCAATAATTTCGTAACACACAAAGGCATATCATATTAATGAACCGAAACAGAGCCGGCGGCCGTATGGTCCCATGGTGTAATGGTTAGCACTCTGGACTTTGAATCCAGCGATCCGAGTTCAAATCTCGGTGGGACCTCATCCTTTTCTAAACCGCTTCTTCTCAATTCTCGGTTAAAGTGAGATTTATCAGCTCTGAATCCGCCTCTGTTTCTGTACATATGTATATATACGCTGCTCAAAAAAATCAGAGTATAGCAACCTATCAGTCAAAGTTCAGTTAAGTAGCAGAGGGGGTTGTTAATCAGTTTCTGCAGCTTTCTTGTTAATTAAATCAACATCAGGTGCATCAGAGGGGCAACAATGAGACGCCCCCTAAACAGGAATGGCTTCCCAGGTTGAGGACACTGATACTTTTTTCCCTCCTCTTCTCTTTTGGCTGATTTTTTACTGACTGACTTTCTACTGCTGTAGTTATTCATTTGGCTTGGATCAACATCTGTGTTGATAGCATGGTGCGGTACCTGGTCGCTACAGAGGTTGCACAAGTTGTCCAACTCCTCCAGGATGGCACATCAATAAGTGTCGTTGCAAGAAGGTTTGCTGTGTCTCCCAGCAAGTCTCAAGAGCATGGAGGAGATTCCAGGAGACAGGTAGTTACTCCAGGAGAGCTGGACAGGGCCGTAGAAGGTCCTTAAACCCTCAGCAGGATCGGTATCTGCTCCTTTGTGTAAGGAGGAACAGGATGAGCACTGCCAGAGCCCTACATAATGACCTCCAGCAGGCCACTGGTGTGAATGTTTCTGACCAAACAATCAGAAACAGGCTCCATGAGGGTGGCCTGAGGGCCTGACGTCCTGTAGTGGGCCCTGTGCTGACTGCCCGGCACCAAAGAGGTCGATTGGCATTTGCCAGAGACCACCAGAATTGGCAACTACGCCACTGGCAACTCTTATTAAATTGATAAATTGATAATAATTGATTTTACCCATCTGACATCCCCTCCCTGTTTTCTTTTTTGCAAGTACCCACAGCCTCCTATATTTAAATTTCAAAAGTCTGATTAATAACCTAAATCTCAATAGATTGACTGGAGAATGAATATAAGACTGGGAAAACACAATTATAACTTCATTCAAGAACATTAAGTTATCCAGCTATCAGGAACCCATTTCCACCAGGAACACATTTATATAATAGTGCTCTATAACAAGAAAATTACTGTGACAATAATGATGCAATGGTAATTCCTAACTATCCACCCAATGAAGATCAGAGCTCACCTGCCAAACATGCAGTTTCAGACATTTTTATGCCCTAAAATAATAAATCAACTAATCCGAGCCCATCATAACAGTGTCAAAGCTAGTCAGAAACAATCAGTAACATTTATACTTAAAAAGCAGTTTGAGGGTATAAAATATTTTCAGGGTGGCGGCTTGGACTTTTCTTAGTGCAGCCCGACACCAGAGGGCAGCAGAGATGCTGCAAGCCTCACTTTTCATGCACTTTTTTATGTGCTCATCATGTAAATCTTGGGAACACAGTTACACCATGTCAACTTGCCAAACCTAAAGTTGGTCCAAAAGACACATTTCTACAGAATTTCAGAAAATTAATATATCACAATTCATATCCAGTAAGCTGTTATACACATTGCATGTTTATTTTATCAAATAAAGTATAAAAAATGATAAAATGAAACTCACTATTTGACTATTTTGACTTGAAAGTAGACTCCTATATTATTTGTTTTGCCTGCAATAATAAACTTTTGTACATTTATAACAAGAAAAAACCAACACAGATAGTGCATCTGCTTTTGTCTATCTGATCAATTTAATTTTGCGTTGTTAGAAACACTGTTAAAAAAAGAGAATTCTGGCGGCTGAAATGATTCAAAGCTTCATATATTACATCACTGGGATATGACATTCATTGGTCACACTGGTGCAAGTCAAAAGCATTCAAAGACCTTATGAGGCAACGGATTAATAAAACCCAGTTTGCAAAACCAAACATCTTAATTTTTTTGAAACATTAAAAAAAAAATAGAAAAAAGTACAAACAGTCAGTGGATTCATTACATCAAAAGCGTACATGTACACAAAAGCCATTGCGATTACACATCATATAAATAATGTTTGTCATTGGACTATGTGTTCAGAAGTTAGCCTGTGCCCACTCGGTCAGCGTTTAATCTAAAAGTTCAACGGCGACATCTCACGTTCGTAAGTGTTCTTTGTTCAGCGAGACCATAATGAATGTGTTTGGTTCTGTGGGATACTGCAAAGCCATTCATACGACAGGCGTTTCCCTCCTATTCGCCATGTCCACATCACCGTTGCTGCATATTTTGCTCTTCTCCTGCCTTTTGGTGCTTGGCTGCATGTGTGACAGGAAGTTTTGAACAGATAGAGCAGAGGCAGCAGCCGCTGGCTCCAGGCTGCTGCAGCTGGTTTCGGTTATGGAGCTGCTGCTGAAGTGGTTGCTGGTCGGGGGAGTTTCGACCCATTTGGATTTACCGCAGCTGGACTTCCACTGAACCCACTTCCTATGCAGCGCGGCCTGGGCCTGCATGTGAAGGAGAATATTCACCATAAATGACTCTCTCTTTGTTTGTTTCTGAAACATTTCAGTTTCACTGTACCTCGGCGTTGCAGAAGCACACTATGATTGCAACTGCGAGTCCCTGCAAAATGACACAGTTCATCACAACGGCATCAAAGAAGGGACCACGCAGGGGTGTCGTTAAGTTTGCCATGTTTGATGTGATCCGGTTCACAGAATCCTGTCCATGATTTTGCACAGTAGGTCTGGAATTGTGTTTTAAAACGCATGTTTGGGGTGTAGTGAGGACGGTACCTGGAAATGGCAAAAAATGTGGAAAACAAAGTCATAGATGGTGCAGTTGCTGCATTCGTCTGGTGTCCAGGGGAAGAGGATGAACTGGGCTCCAAGCAGAGGGATGAGGATGAGTGTCGCTCTCACTGCCTTCATGTAGGTGGTGGTCTCAGCATGGTGGGTCTCTTTCAACTTGGTGATCAGGACCCGTACAATGTTCAGGAGAAAAAAGAAGTTCACCTATGACAGAGAGACAGGAGCCACACAGATGTAGGAATGGACATGGAATAGACAGTATTGTAAATCAAGCAATACGAACAGATCTTGAACATGACTAAGTTCTTATCAGGCTATATAAACCGTTACACAGTATCACCGCACGGTGGCACTGTAGCACTATCAAACATGCAGCACAATTTATCAAATTTAATTTAATTGCAAAATGGAGGTGGAGATTATGTTTCAAGTTCTGTATAGTACACACACACACACACACACACACACACACACACACACACACAGAGTATTAGTTTTCACTAGTTTCAGTATTATTACTCACAATCAGTGCAGCATATATTGGCCCATGAATGATGTAGACCAGGTGCGTATGTGAACTCATCCAGCATCTGCAAAGGAGAGTGTGAGTGACCAAGTGCGACACTAACGACTATCATTTAATGTGAACTGTCACCTAAAAGGTTTATCAGAACTCATAGAGCACTACCATAAAATCTCAGTGAGCCAATTAGAATCTGCAAATCCCACTTGATATGGCAATAGTAGATCCATATCTTTAAATCAGAGTAAGGTCGTCATAAGGGGAATAAAGTTTAGTAAGCAATTAAAATTGATTGTCGCTATAAAATTTGTAGCCACTGGTGGGATTCTAAAGTAACATGCGGTTACATTCCTGGATTTGATGAACAGTGGATGCATTGGAATGACATCTTACTTGTCGTTAAAGAAAATCCCACGAGCAACGGCATAAGTAATGGCAGGAACAAAGGGAAATCCTTTTGAAGAAAGAGAGACAGAAATAACTGAACAGCCTAAATCTCTTCAGATATAGCAAAAGAACATTGAAATAGCATTCCTAAACTTAGCGTGGCAGTGGCAATTTATACGGGCAGATTGTAAAATACAATTACTGCACAGAGAGACAACGTCTAAATTATATACCTATAACAACATGAATGGAAATCTACATACAATAGAATCATAGCCAGATACAAAATAATTTATTCATGAAATATAGTGTATAGAAAAGCTACAAGAGCCTTAGGTCCACTAACAGCAGTAATGAAAATCTCCTCCTTGGAGAGTTATATTAAATTGAAGGCTGTCTGTTGGGGATGATGCAGTAACTCGTCACAGAGTGGAGCTCATAATGTAAAACCAGGTTCCACATCACTGACCTGCATTATGACACTACACTGCAGTTTGACAGGAAAGAGAAAAGCTACTCAGGGTTGTTATTGGGTGGGTACTCACCCCATCCCAGAACATAGTACCAGAAGAGTTGCTGTTCCCCGACAAACACAGCCACTATAATGAGGGTGTGCAGATAGATCCCTTCACACAACATCCAGAAAATGTTGGAGGTGAGTGTGTACTGCGTCAGCACTGCCAGGACTTTGCAGCTTACCTGATGGGAGTGGGAGGAGGATTTAAAACAGGGAATTTTAGGAATTTGACGGGAAAGAAACAAAAGAAAAAGTTGCTCACTTCATTGCTGGCATTTATTGCTTGGTTATTTGCCACAGAGAGCGAGAGCCACATGATGGTGACGATGGAGTTAATGATGAAGGAGAGAAACATATTCTTATGGAGGGAGATTCTCTGGCAGCTGAGACTCCTGGAAGGGACATCAGAAAAAGAAAGAAACTTACGGTCTTTAGTTCATGACCACTGTTCAAAGGAATGGGTGGCTGCGGCAACATTGTCAGAAACTGTTTTGACACATGTTTGAGTAGCTCATTGTGACAAAGTCACTCCAACTAGTAATGCTAGCAAAACTCTAGATAGTAAAACTATCTCTCTTTTTAATTTTGTTTACTTATTTACTTAGTTATTTTTTTTAACTGTTAGAAAATGTCGCAACATGGTTCCATATTTAATGTGTACAGCATGAATGTCAAAAAAAGGGATAAATGCCCCAATTAGCTCATTTAAGTCAGTTAGCTGCTGGGTTTCTGTAAAGTCCTGAGTCAGATTCTTGATTGTAACAGACATTTGAAAAATAAAATTGAGTTTAATTGAATTATATAATATATATATATATTTTTTTTTTACAATGACCAGTTGCACAAATTATGACTTTTTCTTGTTTTTAACCTGCAATGGCAATATCAGACAAATATACATCACTTTACTTTCAGCTGTTCAGCCAGCAGAGATTTAGGAAAGAACAGACGGAGGTATAGTATATAAAGGTCTCCACAATATTTCCACACATGAGACTTACTTGAAATAGGAGAAAATGACCAGACAGACGATCAAGGACACAATAGAGAGCCCATGACCTACCATGGCCAGATAGTAGAGACCAATGGCAAGCTACAGGAACAAAACACAAACATTACATAAAATCAACTTCAATATCTTAAATCTTAATTTCACTTTTCTAGTTCTTCTGATCTTCCCTGAAAATATCGATTTCAGTGGTAAAATGGATTTCTGAGATTTCTAAAATATTATTTGACCTTTAGGGAGGGGAAGGTGGAGCTGAAAAAGAGTTTAATGACTCTGTAATGCATGTAATTGAAGCGTACATACATGAACCTCCAGGTCAGATGCTTATTGCTTTGATGAGAAGTTTATACAGTTTGGTAATTTTACAGCTGTTTTTAAATGCAGTTTACAGTCCGTTTAGACAACGGTGCAAAGTCAGTGTTGCTACAGCTTTTTTGTCCATGGTGAAAGAGCTTCCTCTCAGTGCAGGTTGAAAATTGAATCAACTAAACCATCAGAGAACATTAGGAAAGTGAAGCTGTATTGCATTATACTTAAGTTGTGTCACGACAGTCCTCTCAAGAGAGGACTAAGAGTTTTCTTTCCAAAAAATGACAGTAGCCAGTTCATTTAGGTACCAAACTAAATGGGTATGTACCATTATCTATGCTCCAGCATTCAACATCTTCCTCACCTTTATTTTGTCTTTGGTGTTGGCCTGACACCGAGTGTAATTGGTCCAGACTCGATTACTCTCTGGATGGTGAAACCACTGGCCATCAGGGTTACACACTTTGATTACTTTCTCTATTTAAAAGAAAGAAAAAAGATCTTGTCAAGGCCTTTGATCAAGGAACAGAATACTTTCAGCACATGATACTTTCCATGGGACTAACAGTATAAAATAATCCTTTTACACACACCACTCCATTTTTAGGGCATTTGAATCGAACATTTTTCCAAATATATAGCAAACAGCAACAGGACTAAACAGTGTTTTATACGTATAATGTAGGTACATTTTAGAAGGTAAAATTATATTTTTTGCATGTGAGTGTGGGCCTTACCAGAAGGGTCAAAGTCATAAAAGTAATTTGGACACATTTGCATAACATCTCCTGGAAAAGAGTCTGCCCAGCAAAGCCAGCCGTCCCACGTACGGTTACAGTAAGGACCTATAGGGGGCAGTAGTGATACATCGGGTGAGGAAGAAGCGCTTGCAGTTACTAACAGCTTAAAAAATATATATTTAAAAACAACCACATGTTTGGGTTCAAAATGATGCATAAGAGATATTTTTTTGTTGATGTCCATTACAATTTTCTGCACATTGCTACCATCCCTGCCCTCTCAGACACAGAAGAAAGACATCTGTGCGTATAAAATAATTATATCTGTTGACAAGAAAAGGGCGTGGCCCACTTCTTCAAACTGGGTGTTTAACGTCAGTGTACAAAAAGGTTGCCAACAATAGAAGGAAACCTGTTGGTACCAGGTTGCACAGTGGCATGTTGGGAAACGATGCACAAAATAACATTTCAAAGGCTGAACAACTGGAAGGAAACAAAAGTCCCGTTTCCTTGCTTTCAGGCTAACTTCCTGTCTGTAAGTCTCTCTCTTACTGTGCAAACACAACTAATAATGGCTGCATCAAAATTTGAAGATACCTGTTGCATCTAGTAAGTATAAACTCTTTTCAAAAATGTAGGAAGTAGCTGCATTTCCATGTTCCATATTTTGGTTTACTGTAATGTAGAGAAGGATGGTCATGCTTAACTCATTGTTATAGCTTTTTAGCATATTAACGTTTCAAGAAATATGCAAATGGTTTTGGATACAGTTGATTAAATAACTTTGCAAATGACATTTTCTCATGCATTATGCAAAAATGCCTTGATTTCTGGATTTATTCAATATTAATCTGTAATTGAATTTGTTAGTTCATGCCATAAATATTGGCTGAAAGGTCACAATTTAAAAACTTCATAACCATTAAGAAGGTCACTGTTTGAACCCATAGGATGATACCTCACTATAACAGTTATATCACATCATTCATGCAATCTGCCCTAAATATTGCAGCCAAATCTTTGGACAATAGATAGATAGAACTGACTACAACCCAAAATAAGAGTAAACTCCCTTAGACAAATGTCCCAATTAAACTGAGTCTAGACTGTCACAGACATAGATAGTTGAGCTGTGATTATTACAACAACAACAACAACAAGTGTATTCCAATCACCTTCTTCCGTCCGCGGTGGATCATGGATTATCCTCAAGTAGCACTCAAACTGGGCAGCCAGAATCTGGTGCTGGGACATTCCTAGTGGGGTGGATATGTTGCTGAAATTCTCCTCCTGCTCAGCCTGGGACACCTAAGTATAAATTCAAATTCTGTTTGTTAGAAACACTCGAACACTCGTCCTGTGTGTTGTTTCATTCTAGTCACAAGGACTCAACAACCTTCATTTGATGCCCAATTAACATGACAATGACTTTAAGCTTCAGTCAGACCAGACAGGGAATTCAGTCATTGAGTTATAAACTTTGGCAAAAAAAAAAAAGTTAAATGAGGTTAATCAGATAAAACTTCACTTACTTTAAGTACCAAATGTGAACAGTATTTCTTATTTTCAGTATTAATTTTCTTTTGTCTGCAGGATTAAAGATCTCCCAGTATGTCTTTGGACCAGTTACAATTTTGTAACAATTTGATGTGTTCTGTCCACTCAGTGTCTCCTCTAGAGAATTACGGTGCGTATCCCAGCTTCGTTTCACTTTAGGTGCAGTCCTACAAACGTGCAGCTCTTTGGCTATAATACATTTCCAGTTCTGTCTTTTTCTACCAAGCCACTCAATGACCACATATAACATTAATATACCAAATAAAAGAAAAAAAAGTTAGTGACCATAACAATAATTTATCTATTATCACTCTCCATCTCATATAGAACTGTAGAACCTAGTATTATTCATTGTATCATGTTAAGTACTGTGTGCATGCATGTGTGCTTCTTCTTCTCCTGCTTCTCTACCCAAGAAGATGTTTGTAACCCGTTCTTCTGTTAAAAGAGACTTTTTCAATGCATGCTCTGGTGAGACAAGACAATTCCCATTGATTGATACTATATTATAAACAGTACATCAACAAAACTGAATTACATTTCACAGCAGTAGGAAGTGGTGGCTCATCTAACCATATTACCCACCTGTTGTATATGACCACAACATGCTGCTGACATAAAGGGTGACAAAAGAAAAGCTCCACAAGTACTTACCTCAATCAACAACAGCCCAACTATCAGAGAAAGAGCTACGGTCCTCCACATGTTTCTATTTTAGGGATGCAGAAAGAATAATTTAGAAATGAATCACTGCAATTATTTTTGGTCCATTGGCTACATTTTGTTGAAATAACATCATTAGACCTCCACACATTTAAATTCTTTCCAAGAGTTTCTCTATTTACAGAAGGTGGACACCAGCTATGTCATAGCAATATTAGATATGGATGTCAGTATATACAGAAATAAAATATGTAGATCTTATCCATGTTTCCATGATGGAAAAAATAAAGTACCGGTAATTTAATCGGTCATGACTACATGCGCATGCATGATGTGTGTTGGGTTTCTTTTCTTCATCATGTTTATTTTCTCATCCATCAGAACAGGAAGTTGGTGCTCCAGGAGTCATTCCTCTCGTTCACAGGTCACAGAAACATATGCGTGTTTATTACTGTTGGATGCTGAGGTCAGGGGCAACAAGTTCCATGTACCGTACTGCTTCCTCTTAAGATGAATGACCCAAATAATTGATCAGCACACAACAAAGTCTCTATGAGCCAACACAACTGCTGCAAAAGTACAAGATGTCCCTTGTTACGTTTCGACTTCTGTGGTCTGTAACCTCAAAAACAAAGATGTTTGACTTGTACACATGGAAAGTCAGCCTCCAAGGACAGCAACCATTAATTCAATTGCAAGGAAATTGAAATGATGCAGATTCTCAGATTGTGCATATGAAAACTTTAGTCAATTATATTGTCCGATTGTTCTAGCTAAATATTTGCTAGAAAGGGGTAGATAACAACTCTCAGTTGAAGCCAGGCTGCTATTTTGATAAACAGTTTTAACAAACAGTTCGGAGTACAAAGAAAAGCAGAATTGTTGAGCATCAGTTTGATTAAGGATTTTTCGGAACCACTTCTCTGACCAGACCTACACAGTACACTTTAAGCTCTAATAACGAATTTTAATAAAATTGTCTTTTCAGATATTTGATATTCAGTGACTTGGGCAATGTCTTTCCCCTATGAAATCATTCCCCTATTACATTCTACACATAAAGCATATTAACATTTTATACCCACTTCTTTTACTTTCTCAATGTCCAATATAATAATATGAAATAGGAGGCTCATATATAATAATATTGGACATATAATATAATGTACTGCATTAATCAACACAAAAACATTGAAATGCCAGTCCCAACACAATTGCCACCTAAAGAAATATTTCATGCAAAGGCTGTTACAATGTAACAATATGACTAGATTTTATGATTGATTGTTGGGAGATCCATATTGCCTTCAATTGTCATTACTTACTAAATGTCTTAGTTCAGCTTATCTACCCTCATGCTCTCCATCAGTGGGGCGCGGGTGAGTAGGAACAATGCTTAATTTAATTCTTAGTGAGCTGTGAATATAAGTTCTATTTTTCCACTAAACACCACAAAAAATATGGCAGGTGTAGCGTCCTCTATCTCACAAGAGCCACAGAGCATTCAGTAGCCAACCTGCTTTATCGGTGTCTGTCATATCTTGTACACGAGTCCCACATATTGTGTTGACAAGATCTAGGAGATGTTTCCCATGCACACAATCGGGTGACATCTTTTCCCACAGATGGTTGTTTGGGTTTATGAGCAACAGATATTTATTTATAATTCCAGCTCTATTCAAAGAGAATCAAACAAGCAATGCCTCTCTATCTGGTGTGTACACAGTTGCTTCTGGTCACATATTGTTCATGACCAGGACATTGTAAAACCAAGGACATACACACACGTTACCCTGGCAGCAGTAAATGTGCGCCATTGTCACCAACAAACTCTATGGACAATAAGCGAATATCAGCCAAGTGGTTTCATTTGTCTTCGGCTTATGGCAACAATAATACTGAAAAGTGAAGGTTTCACCTGACCTCTCTGTGTCTTCATGTTCAATAATTCATGGTGGTTAAAGAGCTCATATCCTAAAAGGTTACCATTAAAGTTCATCAATATTAATGTTCTGTTAAGCATTAATTCTTAAACACCAGGTGATCTGATGCCAATAGGTGTTCCCCTTAGCATTGTCGCTCATGGAGAAAGGACTTGTGTTATCCTGATGCACTAGTACCCTGAAGACCCACCTGCAGAAGCAGAATTTAAAATGGAACATCTTGGTAAATATGAGGTTAAATTCAGGCACTACTTTCAGCAAAGTACTGTATTTTAAATTAATCTTCAAGCTGATGAAGTCTTGATAATGTAGGCTTGTATTATTTATTTTAGTTATTAATCATTATAAGCCAAAGGTCTGAGTTATAACAGTAAGGGTTCATTAATAAACATACTGTGCACATACAGACACACAAAATATAAATACACACCTAGGATTTAAAACAAGCCCCATATTGCTAAGATAAATAGTCCAAATCCACACAAACTCAACTGCATCACATGTAATATTTTCTATAGATCATAGTCCAGTTATTAATGCATCATGCCTCACACACACACACACACACACTCACTCTGTAATTTAGAGAGCCTTCATGCCTTCATGTCTCTATCAAACACAGCATTAATAAAATGTGCAGCATCAATCTAAACTGTTGATATGTGAGAGTAACTCCAACATCTGCTTGGTCTCTTGGCAACCGAAGCACTTACACTGGAGTAGTTGTGTTTGTATGTAGAAGCAGACAACTGTGTGTTTTTAGTGGCCTCGTCTACCAACTCACAATCGTTTTAAAAACACACCGGTAATAAGAAAAGCAATAACAATAACTATAATAACAACACACCTATTTTTCAACTTCCCAGAATTGAGAATTGAGAGAAAACTTTAGGGCATAGATGGGGCAGAGCTAATCTTCTACAATCATGAAACATTAAACAGACTCTTCCTCTTGATATGTCTGGAAAGAATGAGAAGCTATACAGTAAATAGAAAAACAATAAAAAATGATATTATATTTTATTTGGTCTTCACCTACAGACCCTGTGACGTGATCTTTTGTAAAATCTTTCTAATGACACATGCACCAAAATATTCTCATGTAACTACAACAGATTTTGGCATTGCTGGCCTTTGTACCTCATGAAATGGCCTGCAGATGTGGCTATGACGTAACAGGATCTTTGTTCCGACACCAAAGATCACTGACATACAATAACAGCGACCATAATTTAACTAAAGGCAGTGGCATCGTAAGTAAACAGTTGGAGGTCACAGGGGTTGTAGATTTCTCACAAGATGTTTGTGCAACAGAGATTTTGATTCAGACTGCCCAGAAATGCTGCATTTCCCCCCTGAAACGTGCTGCACTTTGAGAAAAACCAGACACGCAAAAATCCATAATATGACATACTTGCAAAGTAAGAGCTGGCCAAAATCTTCCTTTTGCTGCACAGCAACAAAAGCCAAGATGTGTTTAACAATGCAATCATTATATTTGAAAGACAACTTAAATGATGAATCTGGAAGCAAGAATCATTGTGACTGCAAACGGGGGGTGTTTTTTGGAGATAAGACAACATACCAGAGACAACACTAGGGAAAACAAGACACAGCAAAAAACACCAAGCTAATAACTGAAGCAAAAAAAACCCAACTTGTTTACTCTCATCCAGAATAAGCTTTCACCCCTTGAAACTGCTCACAAGGCTTAATTTAATCTCGAGCCTGCACAATCGAAAAACAAGCCACAAATACTCTATGTAAGAAATTTGCAAGGATGATCCTTGAATATTTAGCAAAATATACTGTATTTCTTTCCTTGGGAGCCTGCCGCGGTTGTCAGAGGGAGGGTACACCCAGTACTATCTTGCCTTAAATAATATACACCATAAAACCATGTCAGTGTATTATTGTATTGCTTTTGATTTCTGACAACAGCTTATCATCAATTTAACAGTGGACCTTGAAAGCAATCCTAAACTGATGGGGCACTTCAGGCCTCTCGTCTCCATTCTTCTCCCTATCCCCTCGAGTATCCCTGCTTCAAAGAGTTCATCTGTCTCATTGGAGCACATCAGAACACAAAACGTTACAAGTAATTTGTAACTTTTGCATTCACCAGTTTAACAATTCAAATTAAAGCGTTTTTCTTTTCCATGGGAAGGGGGATGGAGCCTACCCCAGGGGCAGATGGGTGAAGGCAGGGTACACATCTGTTGCCAGCTCATTGTAGGGTGTGACAGTACCTCCAAATGCTCCAATTACAGTACCTTAATGCTCTAAAGATGTCTTGGCATGTCTCCTTGGTACCAGAACACCTTACATGTTTTGTTCGAACCACGACTTGAACCAAGAATCCTCAGCTCTTCGGCCCAGTCCCCTACAGACTGAGCTGCCGCCAAGCCAATGAGAGTTTTACAAACAGTTTAAAAACATCCCTTATCATTAATATCAATAATAATCATGAACAATGATTGTGATGTCTCTTGTGATGTCAGAAACCTTATCAAAGGAACTCTGATTTTAAAGCGATTACATTCAATTTAGTGCATGTGTGCATGGGAAGAAGAAGGAAGGCTGAAGGCCGAGAAGGACACTATTATCTTCCTCTGTCATCCTGTGAACACTTCCTCCCTTTTCTCCCATGTGCAACAGTCCCAGAGGATAAAAATAATCCATTGTTACATATAGATCTATAAAACAATTGGCATGGAATGGGCTTTGCCTGAAGGGACATGACAGCAAAACATGTAGGTTAAAGAAAAAAATTGTATAATATATATAAAAAGAAATAGTTCCCCCAAATGAAAATCAAGGAACTACTGAAAAACTCTAAAAATAAATAAATAGCCAAGCCTGATACACTATATATAAAACGGTTCTATAATTTTCATTATTTAATATTGAGGTTCTTCTCAATATTATATCTTCTCGCTAATTTATGAGTTTCAATCTGCCAGATTACAACTGCAAACTGGCTCTGACACCTGTCATTAGCAATAACAAAAGATGAGGAAGATTCATGCAGATTTTTTATGTTCTTGTTTTTACATACAGCCTTTTAAATATATCCATTCTTGACTTTAAAGCAAGAAAAAAAAGCCTTTTGAAATTGTTCTATCCAAGACTAGCAATGAATGCTTCAATACCGCAGTGATGAGTGCTCGTTTTCTCTGCTCAACAAAAACTTATATTGAAGTCAATCTTTTGGTTTTGATGCTGCAAAATCTGCAGGAAGGACTTTAAATGTTATTTTACTTCATAACAAGCAAGAAGAGCTTGGAACAGAGTGTAGGCCATCAGTTCCGAAGAGCCCAATTTCATTTAACACGTTCAGAGCCAAAAACCAGTCAACGCCTGTGTACGCATATAGAACAACAACATTCTGTTACGCAAAGACTCCACAGAGGTTTGATTACAGGTCAAAAAGACTACATGAACCTGAGCAGAGGTCAAGGGAGTTAGAGTCAATGTTCTGCACGTTAAAAGGAAGGTTCAGTTGTGCATGGGAAAGATGTGTATGTCTAGAAGTATGCATGCACAGCCTTTGAGTTTCATTTCACTAATTTGTTATGGTGCACCCATTTTTCAACATGAATAAATGCAGTTTACTTTCAAAGGACGGCTTTTATGCTCTCCTATCCTGTAAAGAAGTTTTACGGCGTAGCAGCGCAAGGGTTTACAGCAATTGAACCGTGCATGAATCATTGCTGACTTGGTTAGTTTCCCATAGCTAGATCCAAAAATAGTCTTTGCAGCTTGAAGATGTGCTGGAAAGTGTCTTTACATTTTTCATTTGCAGTTTCCTTCACAGGACTTTAAAAGCTGTGCTGGCTGTGCTATAAAAGAGGACCTGCTCCCCAGGCGCAATGGTCTGAGCGCACTCAAGAGTGGTGGACTCTGAATAATCAAGCGCGCTCTTTCCCACCAGAATGCAGATGTGGATAAGCTGAGCCGACAAAGATGCCACAAACTTTGACCACGGCAGCCTTTTCCACCTATCAATCGGTGTAGGAACAAGCACAAACCTGACATAGTGCTCCATTATGGTCAGCTGCTGCTCCAAACCATTTCTCATTACAGCTTACTGACATCTTTGTTTATTCTCTGGAGGAAAGTAGGACTTTCTCCCAGCCATGTCGTAAAAGCAAAAATTCCAATGACGAAGACAGCTTTTTTACACAGTTTCCCAAACAATGGTACTATTTCTGGAACTCAACTGCACTTAAAACTCACTTACATCAATTCAACGGAAAAAACCCCCCCCAAAAAAACAAACATACACTTATAGTAGAAACATGATGCCTAATATTGTATTATTTGATGTCATTTCAAATTCAGTATTAAAACTAATGTGCTTTCTTATATACAATAATACATGCAATTATACAATAAACAATCATATACAATGCATGCAAAAATACAAACAACAAGCATCAGTTACCTGTCACTATGTGTAACCCCCTCCCCACTTTTTTGTTAGTTTGTTTTAGGTTTTTTTTTTTTTTCAAAGGTTGGAGGATAGAGGGGGGGTGTCGGGGTAAGGGGTACTGTTGGCATGTTTGTGTTATGAAAGGGCCAATGGCTGCAGAGTGAGGTGGGGGTTGGGGCAAAAGTTGCAGCCAAAGCACCTATTAATACACTGATCGCTGCCTGGCAAGAGCAGGCTGTTCTAGTCAAAGACATGCTGTGACACTGACAATATGGTGGGGGTGGGAAAAAGTTTCCCACAGACAGATGCACTGTACTGTGGAGTCAGAGCAAGAACTAAAATACCCTGGGACCGATGCCTTGGGGGTGATGAGTACAACTTGGCAGCAAAAGTTCAGTATTCCTGAACATACATGAATGATATTAATGACTGAACTCATACAACCATGGTGGGAAAGCCTGCAGAGCACAAATGCAGTGAGGAGGATAGAAGTGTCACTGAAGGCCTCCTGTGCAAAGTGAGCTTGGGGAAAATGCAAATGGACGGAGATGAACACTGCAGAATTTTAACTGGGACCAGTGGAGAAGCCACCTACTCATTAATGAACAGTTGTCTGTGTCAGGACTTCAGATGTCGATATAATATCAAAAAAAAAAAAAGAATTCAGTCACTGCAATCTATCCAACTCCTTTAATATCAACATGCCTGGAAGACAGGACTGGGTGATACAGTATTTTTATATATCAGATATTATGACAGAACAATATATTGCAAAAGAATTGCATTTTTCCTGGTTTTAAAGGCTGACTCAAATTAAACTTGGTTAATTTCTTCAAGGTACTCAAGAATGTATTCTATTGACAGCAATATTGTAAAATTCAAAGTACTCACATCATTTTCAATGTTTGTTCATTTTTGATGTAAAAAAACCAAACTTTCTTTTGTGTGTTAGAGTAGTTAGCGCTCAAGGCATAACAATTAAAGAATAAATCTGATATAATTAAATTGTAATAAACAGGCTGTATTTATATCAGTCAAAGAACTTTACATTACTGTCTGAAACCATCCTTTCACACTCAAATTCACACAACGATGCAGATTAAGTAACCAGCACAGAACCCAGGCAATGTATAACACTGGGACTGAGCACCAACTCATCTGCCATCGCGACCGGATCCCTGCAATACAGACAACCTCATCTGTTCTGTGTCACTTAATTTTACCTCCATTAACTTACTGCAGTGTCACATTACCACACGCTGTATTTCATATTACGGTAGATAATGAAGTTCAACATTTAATTCAACTCTATTCTGCTTCTATTTCTATTCATGTGGTACTTAGAACTGCAACAGTAGAAGCAGGCAACAGTCCAGCTCTGGGTGTGACCTTCCGTCAACCTCAGTTTATCCTCAATGTTATAGATCTCCATGTGGGGGAAAAGAAGTTAGATTCCATGAAAATTCCATCAGCAACTTCCATGTTTAGTCAGTGATTAATCTCGAAATATGATTTATGACCCCAAACACAGTGCTTTGTTATTTGTAGCATTCTGTTGTGTATCTTCTCTATGGAGCTATTTTACACTTGTACACGTACAAATTACTTAATGTGGTCTTTGAGTTTGTACCATCCATTGACGTGACATGATTTATATATTACATTAATGATCGGGTTTTACTGTTGTAACCTTACATCTTCAGTTGCACGAAGGACCAAAAACCAACAAAGTGCAATAAACGTCTGAGCAGCTCCAGTGTGATTCAGAACAAATTCGACGAAATTGATATTGCAATCTTACCTCTTCTTTAAGTGAGCTGTCAAACTTTCATTTCCTCCCAATATCGCCATGCTTGCATGATCGGATCAGAGAAGGATCTCATGCTGCACTTCTGTCAACACTGGCCGGGCTCGTCAAGTTGGCAAGCAACGTCAGTATAGTTTCACAACTTCCTTTTAATATTTTCAAAATAAAGCACAATCTAAATCTTCCTTAAAATTTGCCTTTATGATGTCATTTGATTTAGCAGTACTGCACATCATTTTGAGTTGTTTGCACTTCAGTGCATAGTTCTGTTAACTTAATTTTATTCACATTTTTAACATACTGTAAAATCATTTTTTTTAACCATCCGTCTTTATACTTTGTTGCAGCATGAGTACCGCAATATTTTGGACCTCTTACTACTTCTCTTCGATGTGTGTACCATTGTGGCTCTTCATTGCATGTGTTGGCGCCCCGATTAACAGGACCAATTAATGAATCGTTTGAATTACAATGCAGTTATTTTGCAGCGAAGTGCATTGACGCCATCTGCTGTTCAGAGGGAACACTATGGAACAGATGCTGAATAAACTTATGACGCTTTCGCGCAATTTGCATGAAACCAAAAATAAGTGACATGAGTCAAAAATCAGTGCCTTTAGTTGCATGTGACTTAGAAACAACAGATCTCTGCGAGGCTGCATTTTGGCTATTTGGTAAGAGTTTTAAATGTTATTTCAAAGATAAAATAAAATAAACCTAAACTAAGTGATGACAGGTGGGTAGATAATAGAAATGGTATGAAATTGTTTATTACGAGTAAAATAAATATTATTTTAAGGCATATCAGCGGTTACCTAACTTTGACATGTAGGTCCCCTTCGCGCATGTGCAGTACAGCCGGGAAGCCGGGGATGATCGGGTAGTGACGGCTCCGACCGAAACCTGGACATCCTCCTAACCGAGAGGTGGAACTTCGCTTCTCAGCTTTAACACATACGCTGCGTGGCCTCCCTTCCGACGCAGGTAAGCGATAAAAGCCAACTTTTAGTTGTTAAATAAGTGGATATGAACGTATCACAGTCCCAGGGATTCGAGATTTACTACCACCCACGACGATACAAGCTAATAGGCTAGTAATTAGCTCGGGAGGGGTGTCAGGCGGCTGTCAGAAGCCGTGGGCTACTGGCATTCAACACGTACCCAGCGACTCCTGTTGCTATTTCACCGTAGTTTCTGAATAAAGTACCAGTGGAACGTGTCATCTATTGAAGACATTTTGTATTCCACCGGAGACATACTGTTATTTTTGCTTATCTGGGCTATTGAACAAAATTGTGTGCTAATCTTAGCAGTATTTATTAGCTTAGCAAATCCACAGTTTCCCCTACTGTCCTCATCTATTTAAAAAAATATTTATTTCCAAACTTCATATATATATATATATATATATGTATATATATAAAAATATATATTTTTAGGGAGGGTGTTCCCAACTTCATGTAACTATAAGTATCCTGTTGTTAAGAGTGGTTAAGCGAAATTAAGTGCATCACTTAACAAAAACATTAGCAACCATTCCAACCGTTCCACACGTCATTCCATACATAGTATGCCAGTTTGTTCGGTAGTCACATAAAAGTTCATGGGAAAAAAGGACTATAATGTGTTTGTTTCTCCCAAATTATTCCAATGCAAGAAATATTTAAGCAGCACATTCGGTGAAGCACCGTTAAAGGACTGTAAAAACTTCGTCACTGTGAAGTACGCACTTCCCTTATTATTGAGCAGACGTTTTGCATTTACACTTTTATCACTGTTAATACATTTCTCTAAAGTGATAATGGCTTGATTTGTTTTCTCTTGGCCTGTCCTCCACGATTGTTCTGTCCAACTCGTATAGTTGCTGACCAGGATTGGAGTCTGTTTACCGCCCCAGTTAAAGAAGGGCACAAGTTTGTAATGATCACATAATTAATGATGACATTAATTTTAGTAATTCTGTAATGTGTACAACCAAGCACAGAACCAAACTATAATTTATTTGTTAGTTGTGAGAGCAGTAAATGAAGCAGTATTTGACATAATGTTTTGGTCTCTCATTGTCATGCAAATTGAATATTGTTTAATTCATGCATGATAATAGATATATCCATCGTGATAATATACATGTTTTGCGCTTATTTTGAATGCATCTAGTGATCAAAAGTACTCTTGATGATACTGCGCTTTGTCACTTTGTAAAATATTAATCACATTTCTTTTACCTGGCCAAAGAATTAACGTGTTGCAAAATTCAGTTCCTTTAATTACGTTGCCATAATGACCCTTGGACAAGTGTTGTTGTTTTTTTTCCTTCCCCCATTGTGACATTGAGATGATAAGTATTGAAATTTCTTTATTTTGTAATAAATGTTAATTGATTTTAGCAATAATTTTACATTCTTTTATGCTGTGGAGGTCTGCTGATGATATTTCAGTGCAAAACAAGCCACATTGTTCACAAGTTTATTATTCATGAAATGAATCCTCACATTTACAAAATGTGGTTAGCCTGCTTGCACGATTGCAACGTCAGCAGTTGCAATTAATTATTGACAGAGAGAATGTAGTGAAAGTTTACCAAGGAGTTCCCAGATTTCTCCTGGTCTGATATATGCAGAGAGGAAGAGATAGCGTGTATTATTTATGTGTGATGACAAAAGAATTTTTTCTTCGAAGGTTGTGAGACCACAAGGTTTTCCTGTATGTTTTCTTCATTAATTGTTTCCATATTCTCATTCTAATTCTGTTGTAGCTTCTGATGAATTCATCATTATTATTCAGAACAATTCTCTAGTTTCTTAGTGTAGGAAGATTTGGTCCCTCAAGAAGAAATAAAATGATCCATTCTTGGTACTAAACTGGCATAATGGATGTTTAGACATCCAAAACAGAATAAAAAGCATGTTTTGCGGGCCACTGTTTATAGCCTATGTTCTGTGGCTCTATATAGGTGTTTTACATCAGTGTTTTACATCTGACAACGAGCTTTAACATTCAGGAAATCTTGTTTGACATGATCTTTTGCTTACGTTGAACTTGGAAGATTATAAAACAGGTCTCAATTACTTTACCCAACAGTTTTTATGTTATAGTTCAATGTTTTTCTTATTTCTGGTTGGTTAATCTCCCATTTGTGCATTACATGATTGAAGTTTAATCCTTAAAGTGAAATTAACCACTTCATTTGACCACTTTTTTCTATAGGCAGAAGTTGACATGTACTTACCCAGTTATTTTGTTTATTTTAAATGTTAAAGATTTATCATCTGAATGGATTGTCTAATATAAATATATGACGTGCTCTCTTTTACGATCAACATGACATCTTACATAAATCTTAATTTGTTTAAAATTAGATTAAGGTCTGGTTCATCCTTAAAGCAAAATCATAACACCTTATGACTGAATTGTGTAAAAAGGTACATTTTCCTATTTTAGATGATCATATTTTTACACCGAAGGTGTGAAAAAGTGACATTGAAAAGGAGAAATATCTCCCGGTTGGATGCAGCACAAGATCATGCAGTTTGACCAGACTGTCTCATATATTTGGATGGAAAGGGCAGCACACTAAGAACCGTTATCCCAACTGAAATCTGAAAAACAATGAAAGCAAGGAGGCCTGGAGTAATGGACTAAAATTCCAAAACTTATTGGGAAATGTGGTTATCTGGCATGTTTGACCCAAATTTAGCTATTTATAGGCACTAAGACCAAATACTATGAGTGTAAACCTCTGACAGTGAAATAGTTTGTTACTGTAAGTACATTTTTGACCTTTTTTTTGTAATTATATTTTTATGTGATTGACTTTTTCAGTAACACAATATAGAAAAAAGTGACTGCCGGCTGATCCTCTTGACTACTTCATACGAACAAGTTTAATCTAGTGTTAATTGTAAAGCGTTTTATATCGTGGCTGGACAGATTTACTGTAAATTTTAACATCTTGTGTACTTTGTATATCTGCAGCAGCAGATAATAATTGGTCAACACCATAACTTTGTGGTCTTTGGATTTCAGGCTTTCATTCCAGCCCTATGTCATGGCCAGTGGAGTCACCCAAGCAAGCACTTCCAATGGTCACCCTATGAAGGCACAGCTACAAATTATTGGTATGTTTTAGAATTCATGGTAACACAACACAGTAACACATTGTAAGTTTCCAGAATAATTTTTTTAAAGTAGCAGGATTTACATTTAAAAATACTGCTACTATCAGCAGTTTTATTTTTCTTCATTGGCAGCAGTTTTCTCTTATATTCCACTACTTTGGGTGTAGTACTGAATGTAATACACAGCTTTTAATGTTTCTCTTCCAGTATTTCCTGTTTCTACTGCACTGATAGAACTGACAGTCTTCCATACTTCTCCGTATCTCCTTGTTTCAGTAATATCAGCAAAACTAAAAGAGAACAAGAAAAACTGGTTTGGTCCCAGTCCTTATGTGGAAGTTATAGTCGATGGCCAGTCGAAGAAAACTGAGAAATGCAACAACACCCACAGTCCAAAATGGAAGCAACCTCTCACTGTGTGAGTCAAAGTTTGGCTGTGATTACAACACAGATATGACATGTCAGCACATTTATGATGTTCCAACTACACCGATGTGAGGTCCTTTTCAATGGTCTGTATGCATGCTAAAAGTTTGGAGTAGCATTAACTTTGCTACGATCTTAGAGGAGTTTCCTGTTGGATAAATGTCAAAACAATTATCACAGTAGAATAGTACCCCAAATTTGACTCTCTCATAGTTTTATGTTAGCATATCTTTTACAAAAATGCAAATGATAAACAAAAAAGTAAAGACACTTTATGATATGCACCGTTTATAGATTAAGTTCAGCTTTAGGGTTTAGATTTTTTTAATAACCTGAACAAGCAGAGTATGGTTCTTACTATTGATGCTGCTTGATAGATTCGACTTCAGCTTCAAGATATAAAATTGACAGTCATGTGTAATAAATAATAATGGCTGTTAATGCGGTTGTTGCTAATATTTCATATAGTTAGAAAGTGTGGGTGGCAGTAGCTCAGTCTGTGGGTGTTTTGGTACCAGGCGGAGGTGCCAGGACACCTGCAGGGACTCTGCAGAGGTACCCTTGAGCAAGGTACTGAACTCCCCAAATGATCGCCCATAGGCAGCTGGGATAGTAGATTTACAGTCCCGTTGACCCTGAAGGGATATACTGGTCAAGAAAAGAGAGAGAAGTGATTAGTGTTTCACATAACAAGTGTTTAAAATTATTGCTCACTGTGGGCATTGAATGTCATCAGAAAACTGGGAGGTGTTTCTGAAACAAATCTGCAAATATTCCTTCTCCTGATGGCATTCAATAGTCTGCATAACATTATCTCAATCAAACGCAGTCATTTTCTTTCCAGCTGCGTCATCTGAACTTATTTTGTGCAGAAGCCCTTTTGCTGCATTATAGAACATTGATTAGTTGTATATAATTTAAAACTAGATAAGAATTGAAACACCCAAGCATTTGGCACCTCGTAGCAAAATGTCAAGTTGCTGTGAGGGAGTGCCTGTATATGTTTCAGGATTCCTGTTTTGAAACATATGCGGTTACACTCGCTCAGCTCAACTCAAAACACTTCACATATTCACACATCAGATGTCAGCTTAATTTTAGCCTTTGTACCATATTGTTTTCTGCTGCAAGCTTTCTTAAACCCATGTGGCTTGCTAGACCCAAGTTACCTAACATGTGTTTACTATAGGATGTAATCAGATCACCCACCATGCACCCACAAATCATGTTTTGCTTTTCTTGGTGTTGCTGACAGGACTGCCTAAATGGGGCCACAGTGACAGTTATAGACATTCATTGTCCATGAGTAGCAACTATAGTTTCTGCATGTTAGTTCCATTTAGTACAATGCCGTCTAAATCACAATGAAGAAAAACAAAAGGATACCACTTTTTGTCATCTAAATTTGAGTTTAACAACCCCGTGTTTCCAACAGAATCGTTACTCCCTTCAGCAAACTGGAGTTTCGTGTCTGGAGCCATCAGACCCTCAAGTCAGATGTGTTGCTGGGTATGGCCTCACTAGACGTCAGTGACACGCTGAAGTCTAATGACATGAAAAGTGAGCTTATTTGCATTCTTTTTGATGTGTTTTATAGCATTATCATATTAGCATCAACAGTATGGTTTTTAATTAAATTATTGTCAATTGGGATCCTTGTGTAAATTCATTTTCAGAAAATAAATTGATAATATAAAAAAGGCACTTGATTTAAGCCACTTGACATATCCTACTGCTCACGCTTACCTGTATTCTAAGTCTTAAGAAGTTATTGAAAGTGGAATACATTGTGGTGGCCAATGTTACATATGATTTATTGTGTTATATTTGTGTAGTCTCTGAGGTGGTGCAGACCTTACAGCTCAGAGATCAGACAGATGCAGTGGGTGACCTGTCCGTCTGCTTGGACGGAATGACCATCGATCCTGAGATGTTTGCTACAGCTGAGGCTGATCAACATTGTAAGTAACAGAAGCATAAACTGGCCAGTTGTAGGCCTGTTAACTTATCACTACTGCTAGATAGTTGTTTTTCCCCATAATTTATTGATTGACTTCTGTTAAAGTATTTAAAAAATCTTTGATTTTCTTTTTATGGCTGCTTCATTCATTTTCTTTACTCTGTAGGTAAATCAAATGGGGAATCACAACCAAATGGGGACCATATCAAAAAGTGATGTATCTTCTTAATTTTTTGGAGTATTTCAGTGTTTAGTTTTTATATAGGTGCTATATAACATTATTCTTTCTCTTCTTCTTCATAGGCAGAGTCGAGACAACTCTCCAGCTGTTGATGGTGTAGAGCACAGGTCTTCCCCTAGTGGTCGGAGATCAGTGAACAGCACAAACTCCCCATCTGTGTCATCAGGGCCCTCAAAGCCTCTCAGACCTCCGAGGCCTTCCAGACCACCACCTCCAACCCCTCGAAGACCCACCTCTTCACCAGGTCAGATTGGAATGAACTAATATTTTATTCTATCATCGCTGTAGTGGGTCTTTACTTGTACTTTTAGTACTAGAATCTAATAATATAGCTCATTTATCACTAGATTAAGAGGGACTATCATCATTTCACGTCCACTTGTACCAGTTCATGAGCTATCATCCTAACATGCCTTAATTTAATAAAAAAAAAGAAGTCAACCTCAATATCTGGTTTATTTCTCAGCATTATCTAGCAATGGCTCTGCGTCAGCTGATGGAAGTGATGCTCAGTCAGGTTCTGACACACCTGCACGGACATCGGCTTCAGCTTCAGAAATGAGCCCATTGGCAGGTTCAGAAAGAGCTTCTATATCAACCAACACCTCTGGCACCGCTTCAACTAGACAGCCTACAAGCAGTGTTAATCCAGTTGTTCCTCCCAGAGTTCCGGCTGTCAACACTGGACCTTTGCCCCCAGGGTGAGCTGTCTTGCCCGTCTAATAGACATGAAATAGAATATGTTACTAACAAATGTCCCCAGAGGAAAAGTCTGTTTAGTCATTCAGGATACTTTCCGATAATAAACAAGTTAAGTATAATCACGTAAATTATCTTTACACCTATCATACAATTGATAAAGCAGTGACACAATGTCAGGGAGGAATTATTTATTCTTAAACTTTGCTATGATTAAACCATGTGCTTAACCTCATTGATACCATTCCATTATGTTTTTTTATCATATACGTAGGTGGGAGCAGAGAGTAGATCCTGGTGGAAGGGTGTATTATGTTGATCACGTGGAGAAACGAACAACATGGGAACGGCCTGAACCACTGCCCCCGGGGTAAACACATGCTATTTTGACCTATCTTCTCAAGTGTCTTTTCTTTAATTTTGTTTTAGAATCATGTGGTGGCAGTTATTGTTGTTTGGTTGTTTTGATTTGATGTCCTTGTTACAAGATTGGTCTAAACCATTTATAGGAAAATACTATCTGCCTGAAGTCAAGAGGGTTAAAGAAGCTATCAGAAGTGTCAAAAGTGAAACCCAAGTTAATTTGTGTGCATAGCTTTTAATTAAATATTTCTTTTGAACTGCAACTACTGGAAGATTCCAGTTTACTTGTTTATCAACATATTTTGGAAATACCGGTTCTTTTCTCTACGGTGGAGTTTGACATGCTGTCAGGAATACTCTGTCTTTGCAGCAGTTATGCTCTACATTACATTTTCACTTTATTGACAATCTTTTATTCAAACAAGAATTTGGGGCGAGCAGAGCATTGTAGTCTGCCATGTGTACAAAAAGTACACCAAGTACTGAACCAAAAACTCGTCCATCACTGCTACTGATTTAGCTGTGGCTTTAGCTGGGGCTGCTACCTCGCTGGCTAAGATCTTAATGGATTGCTGTGGTGTGATGTAAAAGGTTAACTTGTGAGGCCCAAGAACAGCAAAGTAAAACAGGGCCAATTACCACCTAGCAGAGGGAGGCGGCTTGACTCAACCCATAAGAAGACAGAGTGCTGTTTTGTCGAGAGAAAGTCCACTTGCATAAATTATTCATGTAGTTGAGCGAGAAGTGTTGTCCAATTTAGATATGCATGTAAACGGATTCAGTGTTTGAATAAGAGTTTGAGCATAGTCTGATCCACATCAGGGTTTTGCTATACATATAAACATAGTTGGTGTTTAGAAATCAGTATATAATTAAGGGTCTTATGGTGTTTTACACATATTTCAACAAGGGAATTATGTGGCTATTTCATGTATTACTTTTCTTATTACCACATTACCATAAATGAGTTGTGCAGTGTTTTTTTTTATCAGATAAATTGTTTTGGTAAGTGACATGGTCAGAGATTACATATAATTTGTATTCATTTATCATTTATCTCTTAGCTGGGAACGTCGGGTTGACCAGATGGGACGTGTCTACTATGTGGATCATATCACACGAACCACCACTTGGCAGCGCCCCACAATGGAGACTGTCCGCAACTATGAGCAGTGGCAGCACCAGCGCAACCAGCTGCAGGGTGCCATGCAGCAGTTTAACCAGAGGTTTATATTTGGGGTGAGATTTTCTTTATAATGATGTAATTGTTTTTTTGTTTGACAAGTAAATGAAAACATACTAATGTGTTCAGTCCAAATGAAAATGTATTTATTCTTTAAATGGCTCATTTTTAATTGAGATTGTTTTGGGGAGTTACAGGACCAAGTCTCAGCCACTCAGAATAAGGAGTTTGACCCCCTTGGACCCCTGCCACACGGATGGGGTAAGATCTCTAAGGTTTCTATGTATGCACTTTTCCGAGATGGATGTGAGTCTGTTTGACCAGTACTAGTTCTCATTACATTTTGATTTGGGAATGTTTTTAGGATTTTAGTAAAGAGACTTAAAGTGACCTATATGGAATAGACATGTACATGGTTTAGTGCAAACTAAGAAGACAAAGAACACCTCCATAATTTTTGAGGTCACTTATTTTTTTTTCATTTTTTTTTAATACACTAATTTTTTTTTACTCCAGAGAAGAGAACAGACCCTAATGGCAGAGTTTATTTTGTACATCACCCTACACGGACTACGCAGTGGGAGGACCCACGGACTCAGGGGTTAGTGTGTATTTTTATTATTTTCCCCATTTGAATGACACAAATGCTCCTGTATAGTTTTAGTTTGTCCTAACCCAGAATTTGAATTTGTTTCTTAGGTTGTTGAATGAAAAGCCACTTCCAGAAGGGTGGG
The DNA here is from genome assembly GCF_003711565.1 of Takifugu flavidus. NCBI lineage: Eukaryota > Metazoa > Chordata > Actinopteri > Tetraodontiformes > Tetraodontidae > Takifugu > Takifugu flavidus. Next base: position 3,720,660 of record NC_079527.1, on the reverse strand, counting down.
AAATGAGGTTCACTGTCGATGGTATTCCATACTTTGTAGATCACAACAGGAGAACAACCACGTACATTGACCCTCGCACTGGAAAATCCTCACTGTAGGTCTACCATCATTTTAAATATTTCCTCCAAAGTCTGACAAAATATTTGTCTCTGCATCAAATAGTATCAGGCAGTCTGATGGTGAAAAACAGCAACTTGTGGATGATTTTATGGAGAAGGTTGTTATCATTTAAGAGGCAAAGGGTATTAAAATCTCACACCATTTGATTGTTCACTAAAGGAGCATTCATGGGGAATAGAAGCCAAATATTTACCATATCAGTGTCCACTTAGGGTGTCTTTAAATACACCATGGGAATATTTTTATTTAACATTTATTCTATAACCTCTTCTATATTGTTGACTTTTTTTATTCAGAGCTCTCAGTATTTGTAGCTTACCTGGATTTTACTAAGCAAATAAGTAAGAGCCTCCCATTGGATAATTACTGCATGGGTGATTATCTTTCAGCTGGCAACATTTATTCATGTAGTTGAGCGAGAAGTGTTGTCCCATATTTAACCCCAACTGATGCAAGAAGTAGCTTTTCATTTCAAAACCAGCTAAAAGTTTGGTTCAAACAAATCATAGAAGAACAACAGTAGAGCTTGGGGTTATGTTTTTTATGAAAGTAGGAGTATTTCCACATGCACAATGTGAAAGGAACTCAAGGGATTGGGACTGAACAACTGTGTAGCCTTAAGAAAACCAATAATCCGTGAGGCTAAGTGGAAGAAAATGCTAGGGAGCATAATGTTTGGACTCTGGAGCAATGGAAGAAGGTCCCGTGGTCTGATGAGTCCAGATTTCTGTTGTTCAAAAGTGATGGGCACATCAGGGTAAGAATAGAGGCGGATGAAGTGAAGCACCCATCATGCTCAGTGCCTGCTCTACGAGACTGTGGGGGTATTGCTATGATCTGGGGTTGCTGCAATTGATCAGGTCCAGATTCAGCAACATTATGTGTGCATGAGACATTATTTTCACACATAGATTGGACACCACAGAGTCAAGACCTTAACCCCATTGAGAGTCTTTGGGATGTGCTGGAGACTTCGGCCCTCCCCTCATCAATACAGATCTTAGTAACAAGTTAATGCAACATTGGACAGGAATAAAACTTGTGACATTGCAGAAGCTTATTAAAACAATGCCACAGCGAATGCTGGTGATCCTGCAATCTATTAGAGTTGGTGACTTTTTTCTGGCCAGGCAGTGTGTATTTAGTACTTACATGCTTTTCTAATGAAGTCATTTGTTTTTATTGCCTTCTGCTTGGTATGACATCTACTGCATTGCTCCCAGCGGTAGAAAAACAGGTTTGGTGACAGTGGATGAAAATGCAACAGCGAGAAGGCAAATGATGACGAACTTCTAAGGGTGTTAAATTCCTTAATGCTTAAACAGCCTTGTGACAAATTATGTACTGAAACTGCATTTTAAAAGACTTGAAACATTGAGATTAGGTAGCAGAACAGAAATAAAGCTTTTGTCATTTTGTAATAATCGGTGGCAGTTTTACTGTGTGCCACTGCGCTGAGATACGAATCATCACCTTTTTATTGTAATACAGTACACAGAGCTGTCAGCATTGTCATTATTATAGAAAGACAAGTCTGACCTGTGGGGACATGGACACAGGGTCTCACTAAGGATAGACTGTCACAGTGGAGTTTAGCTCCACCGCGGCTTTAAAATGTGATGCTTTCAAAACTGTGGCTAATTTATCGTACAAGTTTTTGATGTGTTTCAAAATGTTAAAATAATTCATGACAGATTATTCCTATTTTTACAGTGAAAATGGACCTCAGATCACCTATGTACGAGACTTCAAGGCCAAAGTGCAGTACTTTAGATTCTGGTGCCAAGTAAGAGTTTTTTTCCCAATAACTTTGAAAATTTAATGAAACGCAGATAAGAATGAGTTGCTCTGTTTCAACTCTAACAGTGGGGTACTGTTATGATCCTGTTTTTGGTCTGTGTTTTGTGTGTGCTGTTCTGTTTTTCCACTGGGGGCATGGTTGACCCATCACTTGTGCTGGCTGTCACCACACCTGCGGCTAATCAGTGTGATTAAATCAAATCAAATCAATCTTTATTTATATAGCGTCTTTTACAATCAAAATTATTTCAAGGTGCTTTCTCTAACCCAGAATCCCAGGGCCTGACCCCAGACAAGCAACAGTGGCAAGGAAAAACTCCCCTTTAACAGGAAGAAACCTTGAGCTGGACCAGGCTCATGTAGGGGGACCCTCCTGCTGATGGGGGGGCTGGGTAGAGAGAGGAGAGGAGAGGATTAGGAGACCTTTTCAGCAACTAACACCTGCTGTCCATCATCAGATTGTTTTGTCCTTGACAGTGGTAACCCGAATGTTCCAGACTCCCAATTCTTGTAATTCCATGTTTTGCAACATTAGTTTTCATATAATCATGTTGCACTCACATTTTAAAAAAACAAAAACAATGTGCATCCATGCCCAAACTGACGTTTTCTCAATGAGCAAACGTGGTGGAAAATGAGATTTACAAGTTACCGTATTTTATCCAAAAAGCCGACACACCAGTTGATAGACTTTGTATGTTTATAAAGTATCTTTAAGTAGTTAATCACCTAACTTCACACTACCAGAGAAGAACAATAAAGCAGAAGTTACTAACATGCGTGCAAAGATATGATTTCCATGTTAATAATTCAGCATCAGTCACAGCTAATATAACCAATGTTTTTCTTTCTTCTATTTTTGTCTAGCAACTCTCACTTCCTCAACACATCAAAATCACAGTGTCCAGAAAAACACTGTTTGAGGACTCCTTCCAGCAGGTAGGTTGGCCTGCAAACAGAACTCACTGATAACATTTGAAGTCTTCCTGGTGTTGAATTAGTGTTAAACACACACATGCATACACAGAATGTTTTTTGTAACTGTCTCGTGCACAGAATATCACAGGGACGTAATGATTCATATATTTGGTGTGGTTGATATGAGTATGGAGACAGCTGAGAATAAAAAAGAATAAAACAAAACCTCTGTGATGCAGATAATGAGTTTCAATGCACAAGACCTACGACGAAGACTCTGGATAATCTTCCCTGGAGAAGAAGGCCTTGACTATGGAGGTGTCGCTAGGTTTGTTTTTTGTAGTTTGGAAATTTATACATTACATTTATACATGGCTATTTGTAATTTTCTGTGATTTGTAATCACTTAAATATTTGGTGCCTATCTATCCTGTGATTCTCAAGATTTTACATTTGTAGTATTTGTATGGGCTGAAATCTATGCCTCAAGAAACTGAATTTGAATGGTTTATATATGGATAGCCAGTTACATTAAAAACTGAATTTTTATTGTTTAATTTGAGTCTTTGCATTGAAAAACTAAATCTGAATAGTATAATTTGAATTTGAATTCAAATTCTGTTCTTAAAATTCAATTTCAATTTACTGTGACAGACATCTGGATAGTTGAGGAAGAGTAACTAGTGCAGAAACACTACAAGACAATCAGCACCACCTTGATCTCTGGAGCTATTGCTTGGCACCATTACCAGCAACAGTGATTACACCATTACCACCATAAGCAGTACTCGTACCAGTGCTGGGCTGTAGAATGCACCCCCTTGCAGCTGTTTGAAAAGTGAAGCAATTCACCTTAATAGCTCAACAAATGAAGGGGAAATACCATCTCATAGTTCAATTATTTGAGAAGGAAATAGAACATAAGAACACTGGTTACTTACACTATTTACAATTCTTTGAAGGGTGTATCTAACCAATATTGTTCTCAACAAAAAAATCCTTGTAAAATGTAATTCCTGTGCCGGTACCATCACTGTTGCCATTCACGGTGCTGAGCAAACCTCCAGAGCTCGAGCTCTGGAGGGTAGACCTGCTCGGGGTGCTTGTGTGTGAATGAGAGGAGCAGGGAGATCAGACTTGAGCTCTGTGTCTGTAGCTTAGAGGGTGTGTCGTGTACCAGGACCATGGTGTTCCGACCGGAAAGTTATTTAGTGCAGTTACAGCTGTGTGCTCAGGCTACAATGGCAGCACCATTCATTCTGTTAAGCATTTCCTTATCACTTCAGTGAGTTTAGAAACATATAAAGGTCAAAAATTATATGTATAAATTATATTGTGGTACTGTGGTATGAAAAGTACAACTTCAGAAAATGTTCTGTGGCCCTCATTTTAACAACTGTCTCTCTCCATAAAAAGTGCTTAAAATATTATGAGCTTATTCTTGTAAAATGAGGACTTTTTTCCCTCATAATATGAATTTATACAAGTTCAAAAACTTCGGTACTGATTGGCTGAAGAGTTCTTCTTATCTGTTGTGGATTGATCGTCCTCAACTACCTGGATGTTTATCACAGTAAATTGAAATTGAATTTTAAGAAGTGAATTTTATATTGTAAGAACTGAATGATTCAAATTAAACAACAAAAATTCAATTTACATATATATAAATGCCAATGTTCTAAACGCTTTGTTGTGTGTTCTCTTCTAGGGAGTGGTTCTTCCTACTCTCTCATGAGGTTTTGAACCCCATGTATTGCCTCTTTGAATATGCCGGTAAAGATAACTACTGTCTGCAAATCAACCCTGCATCCTACATCAACCCAGACCATCTCAAGTATTTTAAGTTCATAGGGCGCTTCATTGCCATGGTTAGTTTCAACTGAATGTCTCTTTCACAGTATGGCAAGAAAACTTGTGTTGTGAACACATCAAATCATCTTCAACATGGTCTTGGTTTCTGTCACACAGGCTCTTTTCCATGGAAAGTTCATAGACACCGGTTTCTCACTACCATTTTACAAGCGCATCCTGAACAAGCCGTTGGCCCTCAAAGACCTGGAGTCAATAGACCCGGAGTTTTACAACTCCCTCATGTGGATCAAGTGAGTGTAGAACTGCAAGAATGTGGTATTTTACTTTACTTGTATTCATTCTAAACACATTGACCATATGAATCATGCATGGAAAACATAAATAAATACTGTACACGTATTGACAGTTGTTGAACTTTAAATTCCAATTTTTTACAAACCATAGAAATAAGATGAAATCAATATTAAGTCCTACACATTTTACTGGACATATTTGTGTGTGGTTACCTTTGTGCCACCTATTAAAACCTCCAGTCAAAATGTCTTTAATAAACAACATAACATATCAACATTCGGTAAATAAATACATACACACACACACACAGTTCTTATAAATAGAAACAAAATATCATCTTATTAATTTTCTAATAAATTTGTCAATGTGTTAACAATTTTTTGCCACTCCATAGGGATAACAACATTGAGGAGTGTGACCTGGAAATGTTCTTCTCTGTTGACAAAGACATCTTAGGGGAAATCACCACCCATGAACTGAAACCAGGAGGGGGAGACATTCAAGTCACTGAGGAAAACAAGGAGGAGTACATCAAGTGGGTTTTTGTAGATTAGATAGCATTGTTGTTCTGTAAAACATATCATTTGCATGAGGTTATGAATTACACTGAAAATATTTTTTTCCACACAGTCAAGTGTGGTATATTATAGAACTTAAGGACTTATTGTGAGCTAGAATCGAACTGAAGGGTTTGTACAAGGAGTGTTATGGTTTTGTACACGTAAGTATCGCAACAGGATAGTAGTCTGATGAGTCAGTCTGAATAGTGTTGACAGCAGCATGCTGTGAGAAGAGTCTGAGTTACAGATTGATTCAAATATAAAAGACTTGCAGTGTGGAATCTTTTATGTCTGTCAAGTCCTCAGCGTTGATCCTTCAGAATGAGAGCAGAAGTGGAAGCGTTAGTGTTGCTTTTCTTTCATTTGTGCTTCTGAATGGGTGTTTGCAGGCTGGTAGCAGAGTGGAGGCTGTCCAGAGGAGTGGAGGAGCAGACACAAGCGTTCTTTGAAGGCTTCAATGAAGTCCTCCCTCAGCAGTACCTGCAGTACTTTGATGCTAAAGAACTAGAGGTATTATCAAACCACCAACTGTAATTGTTAATTCGACGCTTGGTGCACAAAAAGCACGTCTCACATATGGGTTGGAAGCTGTGCTGTAACCCGACAAAACACTGTTAAAATGTTTGGCCTGGTTTTGTGCAGGTGATGCTTTGTGGAATGCAGGAGATCGATCTGACAGATTGGCAGAGGAACACGATTTACAGACACTATGCTCGAAACAGCAAGCAGATCATGTGGTTCTGGCAGGTCAGTGTGTTGACACCAGCATATTGATACAGTATGTGTATCATACCGGCTCGTTCCATACCAATTAAAGACTTTTTTGTTTGAATAAAAATAGTGTGAAACACGTAAACAGCATGTTCCCACGGTTTAATGAATTATTCCTGAGCAAGAGGAAATGACATGGTTAAGATTATCATAGGGTTAAGGCTATTGATTTTATAAACCCCTTCAGTATGCTCTGGTGCCAAACATTCATAAAACTATTGAACTGAATGTGATGAATTATGCCAACAAAAACCCAACTCCTCCAACAGCCAGTCCAGGCGCATCAAAGTTCCACCGTAACATTTATTGGATGTGAACTTCTTGTGATGTTTGGCCATTATTCCAGCAGTGTGTTACTTTCCCCTGCAGTTTATCAAGGAGATGGACAACGAGAAGAGGATGCGGTTGCTGCAGTTTGTCAGCGGTACCTGTCGTCTGCCTGTAGGAGGCTTTGCTGACCTCATGGGTAATTACAGCAGCGTCATTGTTTAAGCTGAGATTTCAAATGCAAACCTGAATGTTCTGACAGGGGCAGAGTGTTAACATAGATCATTATTTTTACATTAGCTATATTCTCACATACACCTTCCCTTTTCCTAGCATTTTATCTTCTATTTGTCCACACTAAAATACTTCCTCATCATTCAGTTAGCTGGTGTATGCAAGATTTGTTTACCTCCTGGATCACATGATAAGTACATAACAAAGGAAAGGAGAATGCTTCAGAAACAGTCCGGTCATACAAGGTTGTGATAATTACCTGACTTCTCAGTTCTTTGCTTACATTACTGCTTCAAAACAGATGATTCAAAATAAAAGTGGGCCCCATTGTCCCAATCAATATTTGGAATGGCAATCAGAATTTTTTTTACTTTTAAAACTGATTAGGTAATACTGTAGACAATTAATATGTAAATTTGTATTTCCGGGCTTTAGGTACCAGCTGTGATGATCGTAGCTCCACCTCATTGTGCTTTGTGTTACAGGAAGCAATGGTCCCCAGAAGTTCTGTATTGAGAAGGTGGGAAAAGAAAATTGGCTCCCTCGGAGTCACACATGGTACGTTTGTGCCAATCACAAATGAGCAAACTGATTAAAGCTTGGATGATGTACTTATTTAACTGGACTAACGCCTGAGGAGCTTGACAAAGCGACCTTATATTATAGAACGTCATAAAGATATTTCCTTTTGGAAAGCAGGTGGATAAATCCCAGCGCTGAGGGTCCAAAAGTTTGCTCCAAATACGTAGATGTCTTCATTACCCCATCTCTGATTGAGATATGGCGATTCTGCTATGACCATTTAAATGTAGCGACTAAACCAACTTATAGATAGAAGGCAAAATTAATCAGGATTTTCCAGTATTTCATATATTACTGAAAGAGATTTGATGATAAGATCATTTGTTGTGTGTTTATAATTTTTTTTCTTTTTCTTTACCTTATGTTACTTTCCCAGTTTTAACAGACTGGATTTGCCACCATACAAGAGCTACGAGCAACTGAAAGAAAAGTTGATGTTTGCGATTGAGGAAACCGAAGGCTTTGGACAGGAGTGACAGAAACCCTGAGCAGTTTTTTATTTTTTATTTTTTTGATTGAAGGATAAAAGAACACCAGTGTTGAAATCAGGGAGCCTGTTGAGTAAAGGCCTAGTGTTTTCATTCAATGGTGCTAATGCACTCACTCACACACACACACACACACACACACACACACACATATACGCGTTTGTGAGACTGTGGCCTGCATGTTGGAAGAGGAGGGATTTCTGTCGACCATGCACACGTGTGCATCTCATGTTGAAGCCTGAGGTCTACATAAAGTGTTGCATTCTCTTAAAGCGCAACACAAAAGCTGTCCCAGTCTCGAATGTACAGCAAATTATGCATGGGATCTTTAACAAACTCATCCTCCATTACATCTGTTTTTCATGGGATTGCAGTACTCTTTTCTTCCTACACTCATATCTGTAAAAATAAAAGCCTCAAGGTTGCACCTATGATCGTCCAGCACTCCCATACCAATAAAGGATTGGTTTGCAGCAACAACAAAACTATTTTTAAATTTAGAGTAATCAGTGAGTCAATGTAATTACCTACATATGGCACTGTTACTCTTGATGACATTTTGTGCTGTTTTACGCATTTTCGATTCAGATATTGTAAATTATAACTTGGAAAACCTGCAGATACAATTCGGAGTATCGGAGCAGATCGTCATGAAATAATCACTCCATGTCCATTTTTAAAGTACCGGTACAGATAATTTGCCGTGCTTTTCTGCCTTAAATCACCTGATTTCTTTTACACTGCATCTCAGATTTAGACTGATTTCTAAAATGAGGGCAAGTGTCATTGCTGTGAAGCAACATCCACATCTTTGATCATATAATCAGTTGAATATCCCCTCATGGATAAAAAAAAATGCCTGGAAATGAACTGTAGCATGTGGCTTTAAGACACTAACACGACTCTAACAGAAGTAATTGTACTTTCTTTTTGTTCATTTGCTTTTGCGTTTGGGAAAAAGTGATTTGTGGTTCCTGTAATTCACTGAGTGTTATTTAACATGGTGGGATATGGGGAATGTAGTTAGCAGGAAGGAATGATCCTAGTTTTATAGGGTCTCTTTCCATACAGCCATGTGGGAAATGCAAACGTTCTTGAAAGATGAGCTCAATCTTGGCTTCGAAGATTACTTTAGTATAATTCTCCTCATAATGGCCTTGTTTACCAAAGTAGAAGAACAATGTTGCCTAAGGTATTGGTTCACAAACCACAGAATCAATGTGAAAAAAATAAAATCAGAAATTTGACAACTGTCAAAATATATAATATTTTGACAATATGACGTTCAAAGTGTGGAGATAAAGCAGCACATAAGATTTCCACGCAGAATATTACATCCTTTGTAGAGAACACAGGATCTGCGTCTTCCATTTATTCCACTGGGATTTAGGTTATAATAATTTATCTTACCACCACATCAATCATGGATTCCTGTACCTACTTGAAAGGTGCTCATATTAAAACTGCAACTCCTTCTGTACATTGTAATGAACAGCAAGTTTCAGTTGTCCAAGTTAAAACAACAAATGAACATAAGCTAAGTGTTGTCCGCCAGTCAAAGCACAGCACCTTATAGAGAAAAAAGATGTTAAAAAAACAAAAAAGCTTCCTCTTGTTGGTCATCTGTTGAAGCCTCTAGTCTTCTGTTATTCACTGTTGGCTCTTTGTTTCAACGTTTAGTTTGACGTTAGCATTCAGGTTTCAACCTCAGACCTTTTTTAGCACCTTGATGACAGCGCAGATCATCGACCAAAAAGGCTTCACGGTCAAATTGGTAGCCTGGACTGTGGTGAGCTTAATGCTGAGAGGAAGCTGCATCATTAGCTGATGATCCCTGTTTCCATGGTTCTTACTACTGAGACACATTTAGTGTGATATAAAGAATGTATAATGGCAACAAGGTGATTTGGTCAAGTTGCCTATCTGCTTTTTCATTACCCTTAATGCCAAGTGTTTTAATTTTGTTTTGGGTGTATCGTAAAAAGAAAGTCCTGGAGACACGGTGGGCGAGAAAATATGTAAATAAAAGATCTTTTGTTCTTCTGCCGTCGTACTCCTGTACATGAAAAACAGATTGTAAATGATGTGAATAACAGATTTTCTTTTGTAAAAGAGGTTTTAATAAGAGGTTTATGGACACTATTTTCTTTTCTTTTAATTTGCAATGTGTAATATAGAAAATACCACCTTAATAAATGAAATTCAAAGCGTGTCTTTGGGTCCTTCGGTGTGAACAACCAGACCTGATTTTAAACCATTTAGAGGTCACTCAACAAGAGAAACTCTACCGTGAAGTAACTGAAGTCCTAAACTGACCAGGCATAACATTTTGAACACTTGCCACTTAGTGTCTGGTTCCCTTTTGTTGCTTAAACAAACCTGGCCCATAAGGGCATGGATAAGGAGTGATGTCAGTATTGGCAGTATCACCTTAAAGTCCTGTAAACTGAAAGCTGTGGCCTCCATACAGCCATGGAATTGGCCATTTCTGCAGCATTTTTGCTTTGCTTTGCATTAATGTGCTGAATAAAGCCACAGCAGTCAGCCAATGTGGCTACCATGAACAGGTGTGGACAGACTTAATGCCCAGGTAGGTGTCAATATAGCACCTACGTGGATGGAAGCACTCAAAATCCTTCCACTAATGCATATTTCCAGGGGCCATGATGTACAGAAAGTTTTTGCCATTGGCCCTAGTGCGCCAGTAGTAGAAACTCCAGGTATATGCCAACTCAGTTTACGCATGCATAAAAAAGCATAAATGTTATTGTGAGGTGTGGTATGCAAAATATGCATCAGGAAAAGTAGTGCTTAGACTTTAAACGATGTTTTAATTTAAAACAATATGGATACATTTCCCAGACTGAGTATTTATTTTAAATACGTGTCCAGGAAAGAATTTCCCAAAGATAATCCTTTACTGTTAGCATGGTGCCTGTTTATTTCATTTTTCCCCCCAAGGTTCCAGTCAGCTACGTTATAGATAGAAACCATCTGGAGGAAAAGTGCATTTTAATCCCCTTGGCGCTGCTCTTTTTATTTCACCTGTCCTTCAGCTCTGGCAATGGACAGTGCAGCCTGTCTGCCTTCCTCAGTCCTTCGGTCCTCCCCTTCCTCTTCCTGCTCGTCTCTGTGCAGTCCCATCTGATCGCTGACGTCTCCTGCAGTCCCGTCTTTCTCTCCATCCTCTCCATTACAGCCCGATCTTTCCCCTGTCCTTGTTAACCCCCTTCTCGTCCCATCATCCTCTCCATTTTTCTCCTCTCCGGTTAGTGTTAATATGTCCTCATCCTCTTCCTCCTCCACCTCTCCAGTCTGTCCCGCAGCTCCTGTCCTGTCCCCAGCAGTGGGACATTTGTGGTCTCTGTAATAACTCTGTCTGCTGAAGCCCTTGTTGCATGTGGAGCATCTGAAGCGGTAGTCGTCCGTGTGGGACTGCTGATGCTCAACCATGTGAGCTCTCCGGCTGAACGCCTTCTGACAAAAGAAACACTTGTAGGGTTTGATACCTGCAGAAAAGAGGACTTCATGAACAAATAAACAAACAAATGCAAATCATAATGTAAATAACGACCCATTGAGAATACATCACACCGACCCGGGACTTTTCACACAAATCATATAGTGATTCTCCTTCGTTTGAAAAGTGAGAAACTTCACACTGACTTAGACACATTTTAAAAAAGAGCAGAAACATTAAAAACTGCAGAGGAAAAGTAATCAGCAAATGTTTTGGGTTTCAGACTCTTCAGCTTATATATTCAGAAGTGCATCACACACGCACTTTGGAGAAATGTATGCGCTCCTCCTATCGGAAGCTATTTTTCCCAACTGTGGGATAATAAAATGAATGAGTAACTATATTTAGGGTTACATTTTTGGAAAGAAATGGAGAGAGAAACTACTCACCAGAATGTGATAGGATGTGAGCCTTAAGTTTGTCAGGTCTGTTGAATTCTTTGGTGCAACCTACATGGGTCCTAATAAAGGAAAGCAGAAAATGAGGCACAATTAAAGTCAGCTTATTATGGTTGCCATTAAAAAGGCCAGTTACGACAGGCTGACCCCTAATTTCCACAAAAAGAGGTGCATTTTACAACTTTATGCAACAGTTAAACACCTGCCTGGTAGGACAGAAAATCCTGTTGGATTCTGGCTCTAATAGGACTAGATTGCCCTCCCCTACTTGATGGCATTGTAACAAATGTGTAAAGACATTTGGCTCATCTTTGTCTTTCTGCAATGACCAGATGGAAAACCTGTACTTTGGAAATAAAATACAAAAACCACTCATTGCTCACCTCGCCATTTTCTGTGGGAGTAAAACGGCATGTGCCATGACTGTTCAACTACTCAATTCTACACCAAAATAAACACATTAAAAGGAGATGGAACCACCCAAAATACATTCCAAGACTTTTTGTAAGCTAATCTGGCATTTTCTTCCTCACCTAAAGGGACACTTGTATTTCTTAAAGGGTTCATGAATGAGCATGTGTCGCTTCACTTTGTCCTTCCTGTTGAACGTTGCCTCACAGAGACTGCACTTGTATGGCTTTTCACCTGGAAAACACAACCAGCATCACCTCACACAGCTGGAATAAAGATAGATGGTGAAGGAATCATGGAAAAATACTGCTGGAGAAGCAAGAATAGAGGAAAGGCAGCACAGACAGACAAAACCAGATAAAACACAGCTACTTTGTATCAGACCTGAGTGAATGCGGATGTGCAGTTTGAGGTAGTGTTCAGTCTTAAAACCCTTCTTGCAGATCTGACACTTGAACCTGCCACCAATGCCATGAGTGGGGAGGTGGCGTCTGAAATATCTCTCGCATGGAAAGACCTGATATTAGAAAGAAAAGAGATTTGGATTATTTTAGAATTATTATTATACTCTCAGGTTATATTTGTGGGCTCTAGTGTGTCCCTGACTTCCATGGTGTAACTATGCATTCTTTACTTTCACAACATCACCACCTTACAGAATCAGTGTGCCTAAATGCCCTAAAACACACATTATTTCCATGGCCCCACGTTAAAGAACATATATTTGCTATCCTTAACAGGGGTCATGTAAATAGAAATCATTCGCTGTAGGAAAGCCCCCTTAAATTGTGTAAATTTTGTGCATCCGGTGTGTACTTCTGTACCTTTTGACAGTGTGGGCAGGGAAAGTTGTGTGAGGCCGTGAGTAGATGCTGTTCCAGAGCCTCCTGGGTAGAGTATCTGCTCTGACACTTCACACACCTGCCGTCAACCGAAAAAGATATTTTTCAACCATCATATGAATATTCTGTGGGTGATTTAAACATTTTAAACAAAAAAAAAGAAATCAACAATTTTTGGACCCTGGAAGGTGCATGCATTGTGTTTACGGTGTGTTTCTAGAGCGCCCTTTATGGGCTGTTTTTTTGCCAGCGCTCCATATGTGAGAGTGACGGGGTTCACCTGTAGATGCTGGTTTCCTTGCGTGTGTTCGGCTGTGGGCAGAAGGAGTGCGAGTACTGGTGGATCCCCAGTTCAAACAAAGAGGGGAACATTTTTCCACAGAGGTGGCAGCGGTAGGTCAGCTGCTCCTGGTGCGTTCTGATGTGCTCCAGAAACTGATCCAACTTCTGGAAAGTCTGGGAGCATGACTTCAACACACACTTATAAACCTGCAAGGAGAAGAATAGAATTCCCTGAGTTTAATCCGCAGTAATACGTGCGTACGGATGGGGAAAAAAGTGAACTATTGAATTTTACGTTTCATCCAATAAAACATTCCATTGGAACATAATGACTGCCAATGACATAATATATAGATGGTAAAGAAATTAGATTAAAAATATCGTGACTGATGAATGAGGATAGCTGGTGAGAGCATTGAACCCTGAGAGCGCCATGATAGTTAGTGTCATTTTAAAGAGAAACATACAGAAATGTAATCATCTCACTGTGTCATGACCGATCCATAATCAAAAACAGTTGTAATGCTGCAGTTGAATTGTATTATTTCCTTGTTTTTTCCAGTTTTTTATCCAGATTTATAGCTCTGAATAATGCTTTCCTTAGTTATGATAATAGATTTGCCTATTCGGGCACAGTTTTATAATGACAATCTTCCACATTGTGACAACACTTTGTGCTCACCTGCTCGCCTTTGTGCTGGGTCAGGTGAGACTTAAGCTGGAAGTAGGTTTTAAATTTGCTGGCACAGAACTGGCACTGGTAGGAGCTGTCAATCACAACTATCTGTTTGGTGTTAGCTTGGCCTGGGTGACTCTGGATGGACTCCATTTGGACAGGAGGGTGCTCATTACGTATCGGCTCCTCTTGGCTGCCCTCTGGATCGGTCCCTGTCGCACTGTCCTCACACTCCGCTGGAACGTCTATAGTGCACTTAACTCCGTGAAGGACAGAACAACTACCGGTACATCTGAATGTTTAACGCCGACCAGATATTGTTACCTGTGTGAGCGGTCTCCTCTTCTCTTTGTGTTTGAGTGTTCTGCTGCTGTGTCTCCCCCTCCACGTCGCCCTGCTGCGGCTGTTTCCTTCCTCCTTCCTCCTCATTGGAGGACATCGGCACAACTTTCATTGTGATTGGTAATCTCGCCACCGTGCTAGCCACCCCCATCGGCCACACCTTTAACAGCCAATAACGTGCAACATTATCAAGCCACCACAGACTCTCGTGGCAACAAACTCAGCGATCAGCGTCATGTGGAAATATATCAAACTGTGTTTATTGACCTTGTGCGTCTGCATGTGTTTCTTTACATTGGACTTTTGGGCAAATGGTCGGCCACAGACGATGCACTGAAATGGTTTCTCTCCTGTGTGACTGATGGAGAAATAGAAATTTCAAGTTGTGACGTAGGAGTGAACTGTGAATGAGTCCCACCGGCATTTCACAGCTTGGTCTTTTGGGGGGTTTCAGCAAACAAACACGTTAGTTTGGAGCAGAAATGTCCAATGCTTAAATTGGTGAAACTCCCCAAACTGTTTGATGTAATTAAAAGTCTGTGCAACTGTGGATTCCTGGAGAGGCTAATTTATATATAACGGCATGTTAACTCACCTCCGTATGTGCTGTTGAAGGTCAAAGTTTTTTGAGAAGACTTTGTCGCAGTAATTACACTTAAGCTTTGGAACTTTTCCTTTGAGTTGATCTGCTGGGTAAAAATGATCAAGTCAATATTAATGGAATGATCAACCCCCTATGCATGCACATTTAATTTTAAGTTCTTTCAAGAATGAATCAAAAGGTTTAAATGACGTAATTCTTGTCTCATTACCCGTAGAGCCATCTGGACTTTTTTTATTATTCCTCTGTCGTTTGGGAATGATGACCTTCTCAAAGTCACCCAGTTCTGTCAGGCTGTTTGTGACACTGCAGATCTTTGTCTTAGTGCACTGCTTTCCAGGGCTGTAGACAGGCGGAGTGGTGAACGACTGACTTTCCACGCACTGACTGGGTACCTGAATGAGACAATATCCCAGTGTACTATATTACATTCATCTACTGAGCATGGTCAACAAACACTAGGCTTTACTTACTAGTACAGGATGAAACTGTTGCAGACCAAGGGTGTGAATCTCTCCAACCCCGCTCCCACCCCCCGCGCCACCACCCCCACCAGCCCCAGCCATGTGGGGCAGAGCGCTGTACACCTGGACCACTGAGTTGCTGTGGCTCACTGGAACTTGTGAGGAAAGCGGCTGCTGGGCCGGTGGTCCAGCTGGTAGCGTGTGTGCTGCTGTCTGTCCGGACGGCATGGGGTGAGACGATTGCTGCTGCTGCTGCTGCTGCTGCTGCTGCTGGTGATGGGGGTGGGGGTGGTGGTTTTGATGGTGCTGAAGATAAGAAATGCCAGCTGTGTGCATGCTCAGGTTACTCTGCAACACATAAAACCTACGTGAGTAAATCAAACAACTTTCGCATGATTATCTTCATGTATTCACCAAAATTGAGACATTCAATTCAATCCGACTTACATAGCATCTTTTACAATTTGACTTCGGATTTTGTTTAATATGACTTTAATACCTGTATAGGTGTCTGCATGGCAGCCATAGGCTGGTCGATGGAGGTGAAAGCAGAGATGGCTGACATGAGTACGTCATCGCTGACCAGCACGTTGCCCTGGACAAGAGTGTGTGTCAGAGGAGAGGGAGGGACCGTGATGTAGGTGGACACCTGATGTATGAAACAATACCAAACTGTATATCAGCCAACACATCACAACAGTGCTGTAAAGCGATGAAAAATTGTATTCAGACTAAACACAGGGCCACTGTAGATTCATTTTATGTAGTCACGAGTAATGTCCAAGCTATAAAATGGAATGGAACCAATCAATGGATATCAATGGAAACCAAACTAATGTTTAAAACATGTTATAAAGTCGTAAAAAGGTTTTTATTATTATAAAAGTGAGACTTTGATACTATGTTTATTCTCAAAAGTCTAAAATCGGGTTTCTCAGTGATGTTAATAATGGGGCAGAGAAACCAAATCATTATAACAGTGACGGTGAAGGATATAAAAAGCCAACATGTGATGTCAAAAATGGGACCAAGAGCAATCATGTCACAACCCTTTCCACCTTTAATGTGAAGATCAACAATTAAATGGGAAAACAAACTGAACTCTTTAAGTGGCGTCAAGTGTTTGTGGTTGCATTAGTGTGCAGAGCCTCTCAAAGCTGGGCATGTGTGAAAATGACTGGCCATAAAATCCAGAATATACTTCAAAATATTTGATTTACAAGGCTTAGAGGCCAAGCTGCATCATAGCCGGAGAACATGACAGCAGCCTCAAAGGGCTTTTCCTCCTCCTTTACCAAGCTGGATAAAGGTTTCTCCCATCTTGCTTGAGGTTTCTTCCTCCTGCTTGCTTGGGGTTAAAGCTCTGGCTTTGTATAAAGGACCTACAGAAGATCTTGATCATAACAGGCACTATATAAATAAAATTAAATGGGGGGGATGGTTGTGTTCAGAATTAACAATCACATTGAAAGTCATTTTAACTAGTAGTCATTACACACCTGCCATCATTTAAAGTGAAGCTATTTCATGTTCTAATAGGGTTGAAACTGTAGAAAAAGTATTAATTTAAGGGTGTGCATATTTATACGACAAAAACATTAGTAATAGAATAATATATAATAGAATTTTTGTTTTGCGTTTTTTTTTAATTGTCAATCCAGATGAAATGAATTGTCATTTTTACCATCACTATTTTTTTTCTATCAACTGTAAATTTATGAGCTTCCTCCAAGCTTTTGTTCTATGTGTGAGAAACTAACTGCAAAGTAACATCAACCTTTTCACTCCATTAGTCGTTTGTTATAGTAACCAGAACTTTCAATACCTGTCTATTGGCAGAAGTCTGAGGTCCAGAACTGATGGATGGAACAGGTGTGTATGCAATGGTCGATGCCAAGGACACCGTTGACAGTGATGGTGCACTCGACTGGCACTGTTCGCGCTTGTGTGTCATGAAGGCGGGCAAAGAATTAAATTGTTTCTTGCATTTTCCACACAGAAACACATCCTCATCATCTGTAGGAAAAAGATGGAGCTTTGAAGCACACGGTTTCAATAACACTTAACAGTAACAGGCCTGCAATTGCCGCATATAATCTCCATCATTGCTTCCTATTAGGATTTCTTTAAAATTATTCATTTAATGTTACCTTCTGATCTCAAATGATTTTTTTTCATTCTCAGAAATGATAGATGACAATAGATACCAAACAAGCACTAACCTGGGATCAGTTTGCAAACCTTCCAACATGCTTAAAATGAGATATACTTTTTTTGGTCTCATTTCTTTGTTTTATACATGGCGCACAAGCACAATTGTCAAAAGAAAGGCTTCAGTTAATTAGTGCATGTGTCTATTAAGTGACAGTCAGTCATTTGAGTTGCCAGCAGTAAAAATGGAGTGGCACTGGCTCCTTCAGTAATGATGCAAATAAACAGAACTTTGTTACATGTCCGTCTGCATTTTGTCTACATACCCATCGACTGAATGGTAGATACCCCAGAAACACTCTGACTGTTTGGATCAGGGACCCCGCCTTGTCCATCCAACAGAGACTGGACTGCCATCACTGTCTGGTTGTCCATGCCTTAATCGGAAGAGTAGAATAAGGAAACTAAATGGGTATATCGAATTTTGTCAAACGGCGTACGTTTTGGGAATTTTTATTTCATTCACGTTTGTGTAAAACGAACACTTTGTACCACAGCCATGTTCATCGAAAAAGCCTGCAAGCAAATAATATGCACGTCGTTTTACAAAATAGGGTCCGTATCTTCATACTGTCTGTCTTCAATGATGTCGGAACCACTTCATTTACGAGGATGGCCAAGAAGCCTGACCACAATTCATTGGTTTGTTTACAACTAAACTCAATCTCTCCTCTGCGGACTGATTTGGTTGTTTTTTTGGTTTTTTTAAAAATATATATACACACAGTTAATGCCTTTTAATCAGTTTAACACATGTCAAAATGCTCCTGCACACTGAATTTCTCTGAGGTGATCATCATATTTAGAGTCGTAAATACGACTGTTAACAAAACATTCATACCTTCCAATACTTCAAATATTGCCTGCGCCATCTTGAAAGTCTTCTGCTCTGAGATTGACCTTCGATTGGCAATGTCTGTTAGTTTGTGTCGCCTCGTCTTAAAAATCCAATCACAAAGATTCAGGTTATTTTTAAATGTGGAAGTGGTTAGTGACAAAAACATAATAAGTTTAACTATTTAGAAAGCATTAAAGACAGACGTTTAAACTTTGTTCTTTTAATTCGAATGTAATATGCCAGTATCAAAAGTATCGCAATATTTGTATTCTTTTTTCCGTATTTCTTGAAGGCCGCTTGCGATCGACAGATCGGCACTCGTTGAAGCATGTCTGCGCGTGGCGAATGACGGCTCACCCTCTCCACCCAATCGGCGGTCGTTTACCCCGCCCTGCAGAAGGTGGGGCTTTCTGACCAATGATAACCGTCGACCTGACGCACGTGCCGGTTTCGCGGCAAAAAAGATTTCGCGCGAAAACTGGCGATCCTTGTTTAGACGTAGATCAGCTGGGACAATAACAACAGTTAGTGGCGATATCTGGGTCCGAACTGGGATTTTACAAATGTTTTGAGCATTCTGTAAGTAACGACAACACCACTAGCTGATATTTTAAAGCACACATGTGCGTTTCGCCGCAATATTTCAGTACATTTCCAGTTTTATCGGACCGCTTCCTGCGTGCCCCAACAAAACGAGGGGGTTGAAGAATTCCGGCTAATAAGTTAGCAAGAATGCTAACCTGCCCTACATTTTAGTAATCGTCCATATCAAAACAGCCCTGCTTAAGTAGATGGTACTTAATTTAAGATTTGTTCAAGAGTGATTTGGAGTCATGGTAACGGACATTATATCTAGTTTATTAAGATGACGTTAGCTCACTCCAGTAATGCTGCTGTAAAGTTTTAATCGCAATTTAATTAAGGCAATCGCTGGCCGTAAGGAGGAAAAATATTGTTGTATACACCCAAGTGGATCGTTTTTCGCACGAATCGGGTCGTTTCTAAACTTTCTGTCTTTGTTATCGAGACATAAGCTAGCTTGTTAGCATCCTGTGTTGCAGGGAAAGGCAGTGTGGTCAGGCCTTGCGGCTGTCAGTACAGTTCCTAACAGATGAAAACAAAAGATTAGCTCGCCTGTATGCTAACTCGCTGTTACAGCTTTTGCCGCTACAATAGCTAAATTGATTATATCTCAGAGTATGTTGGCTCTTGAGCCTTAGTTCGCGCTGTTGATATGCATTTAGCAATAATAATGTTTTTGCCACATTTCCTGTTTGGCAGAACATCCTGTTTTGCTATTTTGACACCAGCCTAAGATTGTTTTCATTAGTTAGCTTTAAGTAGATCATTTATGTAGATGTGAATATTTTTGTAATAGCTTCTTTATAGGTATTTTAGAAACAAGTTCTTGGAGAAATGTTGAGGTTTCTTTTAAATGGCCCCAGGTAAAATTTTAGAGGCTCTCATTGTATTTTTGATTCAGTGAGCATAGAAAGTCTTAGATAGGTGTTGGTGACCATCAACATCTTCATTTTTGACCCCCTGCGACGCCCTCAAAGTCCAGCAAGGCACTACTCTGTTAAACACTGCAATGTCAGAGACTTTGATAACAGGACAGACATCAGAGGACCTTTTGGCTGACTTTGAGACTCTGCTAAACTCTGGGAGTATTGATCTGAGTCAGGACCACCAAATAGTGATCATCACCAGTCCTAGCAATGAGGGACTCCACCCTGGATCTGCCCCTACAAGCACAGGGGAGATCCTGTTGTTTGCCACACCACAGGGCCCAGCCGATGTGGGACTCCACGACAAGCGACGACCTGCCCTCGGAAGACCTCCGGTGAGAAATTGGTGATAAATTGGTGATCTCTACCCTTTCACTTTCACCTAACAATGTAAAGTGAAACTGAAATGGTAGATAAGAGGAGTGATTACTGGCCAACATCTCTTATTTAGGGCGAAGTCCAATCAACTGTTGCTTTTCAGTGGGATCAGCAGTGGATTGATTTCCCCTTCTCTATTGAGTGCTTTTATTAGCACATGGGGCATAACTAAGCTCCTTTCTTGATTCCTTGTACAACTATCTCCATTTGTTTAGGTAAAGAGGAAGTTGGACTTGGATAGTGATCATCAGTATGTCAGCACTACACGACCATGTATTGGACAGGCTCCTTCTACACCTGCCCCTCCCAGAGGTACACACACAGAAATGGTTGATGTTGCATGTAACGTGTAACATGTAATGGACAGGATGTTTTTTTGCATTTTACATTTATTTAAAGAGGCTCACAAATAATCGCAACCTGTCTTTTAAACCAAATGTCCATTCACTGCTGTATTTTCTGCTAGCAATGGCTGTCTGTAAAACCTATTGAGAGATGTGATGGGATCCCTATAATTCTATTCCATGTCTGTATTTAGAAAAAAAATAACAAAATTCTGAATTTGTGTGTTTTTTGCTCCTTAAACACCAGACCACAAACAAAAAAAAAGATGAAAATATGCACTGAAACAATGTCATACATCAAATAACCCACCGTGGACCAGGTTCAGAATCCTACGCAGATTCAAAGAACAATATGAGATCCGCCTGTTCCAACTTCTGTAACTTTGATCAGGAGAGCTAAGAATGTTCAGTTGTATGTTCATTCAAGTACACCTTCTTCGCCATCTGAACAGGCTCGACTGGGAGCCTGGATTATTGCATGAGTCACTCCTGGAGAGAGAAGTTAACTGTGTTGTTTTCTCATCCATCCAGTTCCTCGGAACACAACAGAGAAGTCGCGTTACGACACCTCCTTGAACCTCACCACCAAGCGTTTTCTGAATCTGCTCTCCCAGTCGGCTGATGGAGTGGTGGATCTGAACTGGGCGTCACAAGTCCTGGATGTCCAGAAAAGACGCATATATGACATAACCAATGTCTTAGAGGGAATCCACCTCATTTCCAAGAAGTCAAAAAACAACATTCAGTG
The DNA here is from genome assembly GCF_003711565.1 of Takifugu flavidus. NCBI lineage: Eukaryota > Metazoa > Chordata > Actinopteri > Tetraodontiformes > Tetraodontidae > Takifugu > Takifugu flavidus. The sequence goes on along the minus strand of NC_079527.1, from coordinate 3,699,251 downwards.
GCTGTGAGTAAAAGAAGACTGTTTTTATTTTATTGATGGTATTTGTCTTCCTATGAAAGATCCTTAAATCCTTTAAAACCACCTCTATAAAAACCTTTCTGTTTTCTTCTCCTGCAGAGGAAATCGGGTGGATACGGCTCTGGTCAGCCGCCATAAGGAGTTACAGAAGGAGGTGTGTGATCTCACCGAAGCTGAGGAGCAGCTCGACCAACTCATCTCCAAATGCAGCCTCCAGCTGCGACTGCTCACAGAGGACCCACAAAACAAGAAATATCCTTTTACTGGGACTAATTGATCATCATCCATCAGAACAGTGATAATAATAATAGTGCTCATTGGAAATTGACCCATTTATCCTCTTAGGATGTGACACGGGCAACGTTAATTCATAGATATGATTTAATCCTACAACAACTCTTATTTGTAACATCGTTAGTCATGTTATCAAGCTTTACATAGCAACAATTTATATGCATAAAATGTCCACGAAGAAGTTTTGATATTGATTCATCCGATATTATATTGATTCTGTACACAGCTGTTTGTGCACTATATTCCTTAACGGCTCCGTCCAGCACGTGGGGGTACGTACGCTGCCAGGACTTGAAGAGATCGTTTGATTCCCCAGATCAGCTGCTCATGGTGATAAGAGCGCCACCGGAGACGCAGATGCAAGTGTCAGAACCAAGCAAGGTGTGGGCGCCAAAGTGCTCCAAAGTGCTTCGCTTGATGCGTCAATGTTGACATTGTGACATTCTCACCTGCTTGTCCACATCCGTTTAGGGTTTTGAGATGTCCTTGAAGAGCACGCAAGGCCCTATCGACGTCTTCCTCTGTCCAGAAGACAGCTCGGGTGCCTGTAGCCCCGTTAGTGGGAGCAGCCCTACTAAAACTAATACCGAGCCCTCCCTGGTCCCCCCAGTTGCACAGCCCACTGACCAATCAACAGCCAGCGGATCAACAGCCACCTTACAGGCGAGTTCATCGTCGCCAGCATCCACCTCATCTACAGTGACGGCGGCCTCTCAGCAGGAGACCTCATCACTGGTGGTAGGCAGCGACTCAGGTGAGTCTTCCTGTTCCCATCTATGGACATTTGATTTCCCCTCAACACCAATTTTATTAGTTGTTCAATGAAGAAAGTTCGATTTGAAGGGATCTGCTTAGCATCGGTAAGCAGAGTCAGAGCTTTAGCCCAGCAAACTTCAAAGCAACTCGTTTCCCGTCTGTGAGGTGACGGGCAGCATTCCCAGGACTGGCACATTAGCTAGGCTACATGCTAACCTCTATATGAGAAACAACTGAGAATAACCTTCCATAGATCTTTGTAATCATGACAACAGAGACCTAGCGAGACAACACCTGACTAGGTTATCGAACCAGCGGGCTGCTCAGTTTAGACCCACCACAACCGCAGACTCGACCTCGAAGCGCTGAGATTGTTGCAGGGGACTTTAACCGTGTTCATTTAAAGGCTGTGTGTCCCAAACTATACACAATTGTTCAGTTCCCACCCAGAAGGGACACCATTCATGATCAGGTTTATACATGTACAGCTGGGATGCACAGGGCTGCTTCATCTCCATGCCTAGGATCATCTGATCATATCTATAAGCTCATGATTCCACCCCACAGAACGGACCTGGATGAATATAGCCTACATAACCCTTTTCACCATTAATATGTCTCACCATCAAGACCATCAGCGTGTTTTCCAAGCAGAAACCATAACTGGACTGGGAGTTGTGGTCTCTGCTGAGGGCATGGGATGCTGCCTTTAGGTTAAGAGACAGGCTAACCTGCATTCCCACCAAGATCTGAAAAAGGGCATGAGAGAAGAGCAAACAGCGCACTGAGGGCCACTTCAAGACCCTGGATTCATGCAGCATCTGGAGAACTATTCACTGGATGCAATGACAGCGCAGAACTGTGCAGCTGTTGGTTCCAGACATGCCGAGCACATTCTTCGCATTCCCTGGCACTCCTATCAACGGGGAGAGAGCCACGGCCACCGCACCAACCTAGCAGTTGTTTACCTTAGTCCTGTGGTGACATCACCACTGAAGAAGATGAGCATTACCAAGGCAGCAGGGTCCAGCAGACCGTGTGGTCTGTGTGATCACCTGGCCACCAATGATAACGCAGTGCTTCGGGAGGCTGGGCCCTACAACGCTAACACATCACTGGAAGACGCCATTTTGGTTCTACCACACGTTCCCCTGTCCCATATTATCTAGAGTATCCAAACACCCATGTGAGGGTGCGTTTGTACAGTTGCACCACTGGCCTGTGTCGTCAGCCGGGCCCTCTTTACACGCGCCTGTACCCCCAGCAACAACTTCCAAAAGGACTGTGGAGTTTGCTGATGACGCCACCAAAGATTTGACAACAGGACTCATCACAGGGAGGAGATCCAGCGAAAACCACCTGATGCTCAACACCCCCAAAGCCGTGGTCACTGAGGACTTTACGAGAGTCGTAAAATTGATCCCAAACTGCACGAAAGGAAAGGAGATATCGAGGTTAATGACGCTAAATGACCTGTCGGCTTGGGGAGTGTCCCCAACACGCGACTCTCCAACAGCAGGCGTGGCCGACTCCTCTATTTGGTCTCTCCACAACGGTTTGAATCAGGAAGTGAGAGAGGAAACGCTCTCATGCGCGACTTCATGTTTTCACTGCAAATGTGCACCCAAAGCAGAGAAGACCCCCCCCCCCCAGGTCGTGTGTGCATCACTATACATTCAAAAAACAAGAAGAAATGACCGACGAGATCCTGTTCACGCTGCCGCCGCTTTCATCACGTCTGCGTTTCGCTCCGACCCTCCCCGTCTGCTCTCATTGGTTGGAGCTCTTTTTACGTCATTGCAGCCCACTATTAAGCACGCCCGACATCCGATTCTCATCCGGTGTCACACATTTAACCACCCGGTTATCGGCGAGCGTACGACTGCCTCACAACGATTTTGGGGGAGGAGAGTAAAAACCAGTCGCCGGTCCTTTGACGGGGCTAAAATCGTGTCGTTTGTGAACATCCTGTGTGACTGACGACTGCAATGTCACGGCTCCCAGCTGAACAGCTGAGAACGGGGGGGGACTTCGCCTGCATCCTACAGAGTGCATATTGTGGGAAGGCAGCTTGCCAGTCAGGCTAGCTAGTCGAGGCAAAAGGCCAGCAGCTTTGACAGAAAGCCCACACAGACTGTTTGGTCTCCTTCCACCAGGGAAGGAATAAGCAGACCACAGACACTTCCATTCCAGCCAGGAATCTATATTAACACAATAAAGTTTTCGATTGTTTACCTATGTAAGCAGCTCTTTATTTTAAACTTCTTTTCTTTTGACAAGTCTTTGCGCTGCTGCTGATCACTGTGATTTGCCACACGCGTTTGTTTTGGGATCTTTTATTCTTTATCAGGGGTGTCAAGAGACTTCATCACCATCACCAAACAAACAAAACATGAGTAAATTTACCACATGTAATCTATAATCTTGCATTTGTCTTCTCACAATAGAATCTCTCTTGGGAGGAGACCCATTCGCTCTCAGCGACATGCCGGACTTCGACCTATCCCCCCTCTCCGCTGCGGACTTCCTAAATGGAGAGGGCTTCTCTCTCCCACTGGACGGCTTCATCAACCTGTCCCCCCCCCACAGCCACGACTATCACTTTGGACTTGAGGACCACGAAGGCATCAGTGAACTGTTTGACTGTGACTTTGGTGACCTGACGCACGTTTTAGGAGATGGCTAGATGGACGGTTAGCGCTTGGGTCGAGGACTTTTCTCTCTTTCTTTCTAATGGGGCTCAAAATCAAAATGTTTTTTAAAAATCTATCATTACCCATTCTCTTTTGGGGGACATTTTTTTTCTTAAACATACTAGGCTGACAGCAGAGTCTCTAAAAGCCCCCTTGAAGTGTTCAGTACACGATTAGCACTTCTCTTTGGCCATTGAAATGTTTTACATCAATACTAGCTATTTATTTATGAATGTTATTTTGATATTTTCTATCAAACGTTTTTGTTTTGATACTACGTGGCTTGTGCAAGTGTTCATCCGTATGAGAAGTTTGGATTCACTGGGCTGGTTTCCTCAACATTGATGCATTTTCTTGCGAGGCTGAAACGCTTCGCTGAACTGTTTCACATGAAAAAGAAGAAAGAAAAAAAAATGCTTGCAGTGTGCAGCTTCAGGCCAGAACGAGATCCATAGACCAACGTGGTCGGTGATGCAGGTTCGCTGTGGATCTATCCAAAAGCAGCGTGGAAGCACCAAGCCCTCCTAAACAAAGGGAAGGCAAGCGAAGCCTTGTGCCGACCTGATTCTTAAGAAGAGCTTTGGCGAGGCTTTCACCTGATATCCAGTAATGATCCTATCCGTGACATTGTTCATTTCCTCTCTGTTTCCCCCCCCTCTCTTTTGTGGTTCCTGATGCAGATCTCAGTACAGCTAAAGCAAAAAAATGCTAAGGCTGTGAAAGCCTATGTAGCTGTGGGTTTCATACAAAGATAAGGGAATAAAATCAATAACATAAGACAGGTGATAAACTGAATGGCTTTGTCCCTTCGGGTGTATTGAGATTTATTGGAAATGGGATGGGAAATGAACCGAGGACAGTCAAATCTGCAACTGGGAAAGGTGAAAACAGTTCTGAATGCTGTTGATGCAGCCTAGTTTGCTGGGCTGTTAGCATGTAGTCTCAGGTGTTTGTTTTGGAGCAGAGCAATGTCTGTGATTGCCATTTTAGGTGGTTGTAATAGCGGTGGCGTGATTGAAAAATAGCTCTTACCAGGTTTAGAAGAGGCAAAGCGCCACGCTCGTGCATGTGGGTGTTGTGTAGAAAATTTTGGTCTGTTTCAGAGCAACTTCGTGTTAACTAATTATTTACACGCCTCTGGTATTTTATCGTGGCGCAAAATGCATTGATTCATATTCACGTGTAGTCCGTATTGATCCATACCGCATTGATTTTTTTTTTTTTTTTAAGCTGAAATGAGAAGCAATAACTTGTTATCATGTACTCAGAGTGTTGACAATACACACCATTTTCTCATGTTTTAATTTATGCTAACATATTCTTGCTCCTTTTTTTTTGCCTTACTGAAGTATCGGGTTTAGATATGTGTGCAGGGGTGTGTGTGTGTGGAAAATTTGAAAGATTTTTTTCAGTCTTGTATTTATTTAAAAGGGTTTCCATTGAAAAAGGTGAAAAAAAAAGAGGTTGATTATTCTGGAATTTTATTTTGCTTGGTAAATCCAAGGCAATTGTGCATTGAGTTGAATGTGTCTTAATGTATCATTTGTAAATGAGCTTGTTATTTGTGATGTTTATACTTCCTTTTATTGTTCCCCCCATAGAGAATATATTTCCCTGTTAAACAAGTTGTTTATGTGGCACAAATGATGCAGAAACTCATTTAATTTTCATTTTATTCAAACCATAAATTGAAGGTCCAACGTTTGTTTAGGTTTTGTTATTTTTAAATATGTCTGTGCAATTACAATTTTATTTATTCTGTCCTTTCATTAGTTTAGAACTAGTCTTTCAGTTCGACTGAGTCAGGCTGACCTTAAAGTCTTATTTCTGTAGTAATGCAGAAGAATGGCTGCATCTCAATTGTTAGGATCCATTTTAATGTTAACATTTGCTTATTATTGTTGGGAGAAAAAAAAGTTCAACCACTCGCTCTGTCGTTTTAAAGCTGATCTAATTCGTAAGGGCGATGGCAAAATCAAATGACAAATTTGCCACATATAATTATCTTTTGAAGGTTAAAAGGTCAATTAAATGTAGCAGCAATTCACAGAATTGGTCATTAGTGAGGATGTCGGTGTAGATTCTCAAGATTAATGAGGACATTTCATGTCCTTTGCCACCGTCCTAAGAAACACGAGGTGTGGAATTCTATCCGACACGCTGGACCTTTAGTTCTTCAGATCAATCGGTGTCTTCTGCTTTTCCATAACAACCGATGATGTTGCTAGTTGATCAAACATTATCCTGTATTCTTCTGATGCTCCAGACTGTTCCGCAAATATCCGGAGACCATTTTAAATGTCTGTCTCCCTCTTCATCCATTTTCTAATTCCAGTCCCGCCGATAAGGTGTTTCGCTTCGATAACAAATATATCGTGAACAATGTTTCCGGCTGCCTTTAACTCGCGGCGCAGAATGCATCGATTCATAACCTTTAGCACGACAAACCCAGTGCCTTGTTTAGGTGAGACGTTCCAACCAGGTTTTCATCTTGTCAAGTGTCGTGACGCTGTTGAAATACCACGTTTTTGTCTATTTTCCGTTTGTTGGAGTCAAATCAGCCTCTGATGGGTGCATGTGATGTTTTGTTCAGCGAGACTGAGTGAATTGATTCCATCCCTGAGCAGCTGTTCAAAGTGCATTTGGGGGGGGGGGGGGTGTGAAGCAGCCTAAACAATCAATCTCAGCTTTTCTGTTAAAAATCTGTGGCAACACACTGGGTTCAAATAAAATCCAATTGTTTTTGTCAGTTATTGTGTACCAATATGCTTTTTTAAAAATAACTTATTTGTGTAGAAATTTAATATTTCTGGAATATTATTTTTAAATGTAATCTCTCCTTCAGGACAGCAACATTTTCAGTGAATTCTGATTGAAATCTGTCATGTCACAATCTAATCTCGTGTTTCCGAGGGCGTGTCCAGCCTCCCCTGCTTCAGGGGGTTTCGGAGAAAGGGTTTTACTCTTTCCAAGGTCAAGAGGCAGCGTTCAGCTTCCGCTGTGGTCATGGGTGTGGGGGTGCTTCCATAGACCTTCAAGGTGCTGCGCAGTGCCCTTACAGAAGAGAGCTGGGGTGGTCCTCAAACCTGCAGCGGTCTGTGAAGGAGAGGCACTCCCTGGGGTTGGATTTGGAAGAAAATATCTTGACTCCTGCAATTGTGACATGACTTGAATCATTTTCCTTGTAACGAGCTGGAGCATCGGTGCAACATGACAGTGACGTTTAAAAAGGCATTTCTAACAAACATTAGAACCTCTGGTGAAACATGGACCTGTGATCTTGTGGACTGAGCGCATGGAATGGAGAGAATTTCTGTGCCAGATAAGGAGAAGTCATAATCATAAAGTGGACATTTTACTGAGAGGAATATTTATTACATGATGTTTTGTGTGTCCTGATAGAACTGCTGGATGCTGATTCAGGGTTTCCTCTGGAGCTTGATGAGAAATAGGTTCCGAAAGAACTTAAAGTCTCGATGTTCCAGCAAGTCCATGGCTCCTGCCTCTGAAGGTCCTGGGGTCAAAGTCTCCTGATTCTCATATGTCCTCAAAACACTGAATGAGATCCTCTGTGTTCTCGAACACAGTGTTATTGGCTCAGCTGGGAATGTTCCATCATGCTGGCAGTCAATGGGAAACCGTTTTATGAAGAGCAGCTGTCTGCTGGGGTGATCTGGGGGGAAGCTGCTTTTAAATCACTCAGGAGGCCTGTTGCACAGTCACGTTGAGTTGATTTGCATAGAAGTATCCTTAAAAACAGTGACGGTGTTAAGGTGCTCCATCCGAAGAAACAACAAAATCAACTAACCCATGAAATATCCCAGGCCATGTAAAGGCAACTCCGCATAATTTATTTTCACGCACTGCTTCTGCCAGTGTTAAAGAAGGCCGTTTACAATGTAATGCTGGTGTGTAAGGGAATAAACAACGTGAATAAATGAAGTTTTAAGTGTAACAGACTGTACTAATACATAATTTCCTGTCGAAGTTAACTCAACATTGATCCAAAAACTAGAATGGTTCACATTTGAACAGTATATTAAGCAGGATTACTGACATTTGATTAGCTGTTTGCCTTGAAAACGCTTTTGTAAATGTCTGACATTCCATCCATGTCACTTTCTTTCACAGTGAACTGACTTGGAAATGGGCAAATATGCCAAACTCTATGCCTGTGAAAATATAATGTTTTTAAATTAAATTTCACTGAGAAATGCATATAGGCCTGCCTATTCAGATTCATATTTATGATGGCTATATTCCCTGATGTGATCAATTTGAACGAGATCAAATTAAAAGTTAATCATGTTTGGGCCTTTTGTGATTGATACCCCTGAAGTACTGGTTTTAACCGCTAGAGGGATCCCTTTCCCGCAGAATACACATTACAGAACATAAAGCTGAGACATTATAAAATTACATATTTGGGTTTATTCAACCTTTTAACTACACTGATGTGTGATGTAGTGTTACCAATGAACTGTTTTTTGTTTTTAGAAGAGTTGGGGTTTTTTTAGTTAATGTTAGGGTTTGTTGGATCGCAATACCTTTCAAGTGTAGCTGCCAATCCGCGTGTTCTTTGAATGAAGACTTCGAGAAGAAAAGTACCAATTTCAAAATGTATTTAACAATAGAACCAATTCGAGATACAAATATTACAGAGCTCCGGGCCAGTTCATAACCCTAGCAACAACAGAGTTAATTGTCAGGGCACGAAGTCTGACGACCTAACTATCCCTTGGCCCAGTCCTTTATAGTCACACACATGCAAATTCACAATGTTCATGCAATCCAATCCAGATCCCCTGCTGGGATGTCCTCGTCCTCTTCCTCCAGTCCCATTCGGTGTTGGTAGAGTTCTTCTTTTCCATTGTTTTCCCAGGTGGCCAGATCCCATTCTTCATGCAAATGTGATCATCAACCCCCCTGATGTCCTGTATACAATGAGTGGTTGACACCCCCTGCCTGACTGGTCCTGAGATAACAATAGAACAGACAACAATCCTGCAACTGGAATGTCTCTTCTTTATTACATTTACCAATGAGTCTACCTTGCCTAACTTCTAAGAGAAGACAGAAACATATGGTGAAACACATAACAACAAGATAAAGACAATTCTCATCAGGTTACAACAGCACAAAAATCTTTCCAATTGTTAGTTGTCATCTTAACAGGCAGCTGTAACTTCTTTATTAATAGGTTTTGATTCTCAACAGTGCATATTCCTGTGATGATGCAGCGCTGAAATGTCATTGTCCTCGCCTGTCATTGCCTGCTACACCCAAAAAACTTCATAAGCAAAAGGCATGTGGCTGCATGTGGCCGCCTAAGATATAAGATTTCACAGATGAGATGGATCACATTAATATCTTTTCTGAGAAGGCACTGACTTAGAGGCACGCAAGCACGCAAGCAATATGATTTAATTATTTATATTATTTAATTACATCATCTAATAATTTCGATAACATTCTAATTCTAACTTCTGTAACAGTAACTGCATGACCTATTTCAAGAAATATTTTTCTTTGATAAGAGTTTTTTTTTACTTTACTTACGCACAAGTGACAGGACTGAATCTTTCAAGAGTGAGATAACTCTTCACACACATGCAATCACGATAAGACCTCCTTATTTCATCATGTTATGCTGCTACTACTGTTTTATAAGTGCAGTAGTTAATAAATTCCAACTAGGATTACCAATACTGAGTAAGGAGGAGAGAAAAGGAGAAAAAAATGCAGGGGAGATCATTAAAAGGAAGAAGGTGGAGCCAGCATTTCATTCCTTCAGTTGCTTGTTACACTTGTCAGGACAATGGAATACATGCAGCAGACACTCCACAAGATGCCCGGTGAGTTCTGTGAGTGTATCTGTTTTAAAATATTTATTACACTTCTTAGAAATGGAGTTTCGTGAGTCATTTCTGCCTAAATTACAGTGATCTCGTTCAAATTGATCACAAATGATTATTAATATGGTCTCCGTTGTTTAAGATTTTCACATTCAAGTAAAAAAAAGAAATAGCTGCACAAAAGGCACCAATCTAAGTTAGCAGCATGGCTGTAAAGTGTGGAATGTGGAATGATAGGGTCCAGTGAAAGAATGTGACAAAGCGTTTGCCGGTGATAAACACCATGCAAGGGGTTTCAGCTGCTCTTCTACCTCTCCGATCATTGCTTTTAGCTTTGCTTTTATTCCTTATCCATAATCTCTGCTCAGATTAGCGCAATTCTGCATTCTCAGGCACCAGTCGAGGTGGCTGCCACCTGAAGTTTGTCAACTTCGAGGCTCACGAGAACCACATCTCCCATGAGACACAGGGGCTCAGCCAACGGCACCTGGTGGTACGGAGGGGGAAACCCTTCAAAGTGACTCTCCTGTTCGGTGGCTATGCCTGGAATCCTCACACTGAGGCCTTGAGCCTGCAGGTGTGGCTAGGTATAAACAAACAGGCTGCATGTACATCATCTGATATGCTCTTAACAGGAACTGTCAAACAATGAGGCAACGATCAGGCCGCATCACTTTTTCACACAGTCCTGATGGTTCACCACCATCAAATGCTGATCGGTCAGGATCTTGTTTTTTTTCTTGTCTTCAGCAGATTACATCAGATTTATGTATCTATAAAAGTACATTTCCTCATTCGTGGTTTGCGCCTGAGAGGTTCCCTCCTTTCCTAAAGGTGATATGTCAGAGTGGATGCCACTGAAGCTTTCTGCCAACCATCCCAACCCCCACACCTGGTCAGCCAGAGTCACCCCGGGCGACGTGCATTTGCAGTCGATCACCGTCCACATCTGCTCCCCTGTCCTGTCCTCAGTGGGGCTCTACCGTCTCCTTCTCCACATCGAGACCTTCCAGGGCCGACGGACGTACACGCTGGGATCGTTTGTGCTCCTCTTCAACCCTTGGTTGGAAGGTTGGTCGGTGCAGGAACGCTTGGGTTAACGTCTACAAAAGCCATTCCACAATTACGCAGTGCTGCTTTCCAGGCGACCCGGTGTACATGCCTCTGGACGTCCAGCGAGAAGAGTATATCAAGAGTGACTATGGGTTGGTGTATATGGGCAGCCATCAGAATATTAGTAGGCGACCCTGGTTATACGGTCAGGTAGGTCCGTAGAAGAGGTGGGAAGGTCATTAATAACAGAAGCAAATGAAGTACAGCTGAATATATGTGCCTGTGTGTGTATCCAGTATGAACCTGGGGTCCTGGAAGCATGTCTGCAGCTCCTGCAGGTCAGCCCGCAGCACCTCAGTGACAAACGTAAGGATTACATTCTACGGGCCGATCCTGTTTACCTCAGCAGGGTGATCTGTGCGATGGTGAGGAACCCACATCTCAAATTATGCAAAGATAATCCCCGTTTGCTCTGGTTCTGAGTGACGGCAGTTGCTTGGTAAACCTCTATTTTTTGTTGAATAATCCTTTAAAATAAACATTCTCCGAAGTGCTGGAACACTGGAAAGGACCGACTAGACCCCTCTAGCTCCAGACGGCACCAAGTTTAGGGGCGAGTTGGGAAAATAACGTGGAAATCAGTTGTACATTCAAAGGAAAGTTCCAGAAGGCCTGATGTGCTCAGAACAATCATCTGCCTTTTTTTACTGAAACCTTTTTCAAATAAATTCATGTTTTGGAGGCCAAAATAGTCTCGATTTCCTGATCTGTCACAGGTTGTGATAATTCTGGCTTAATAATAATTCCATTATTTATAATAATAATAATAATTCCATAGTTATCTTAATGATAATTCCACTTTATTGTCTTTTACACGCTTACACAACCGTGCACTCATTATATAGCAGATGTGTGTAATTCCTCTCCGGTACACGAGCATCACAGCGACAGCTCAGAGTCCAGACGTGTCTCTTCTCCTGTTGCAGGTGAATTGTAACGATGACCTGGGCATCTTGTTGGGGAGGTGGCAGGATAGCTACGAAGACGGCGTCAGTCCGACAGAGTGGGGCGGCAGCGCCGACATCCTGCGCCTCTGGGCCTCGTCCAACTGCAGCCCTGTGCGCTACGGCCAGTGCTGGGTCTTTGCATCTGTCCTCTGCACGGGTGACTGGCGCGATGACATACTGTTTATGAGTGACATTGTTGATCTTGATGAGTAGAAAACCCATTTTCTTCCAACTCATCTATACATATTAACTTCATATTACAGGTTTAAAACTCTAGACCAAACCTCGTCTTGTCGCTGTCATCCTTATTGAGTCTAATAATCATTACAACTCTAATAGATATTTATTCTCATGTATGGTGGCTGATTTATACCATTAATCCCACGTGCACTGCAGCATCTCTAATTAATTAAAACTTAAATCTAGACAGAGGCAGGTTCTCTATGTGTATTGCCTTCATTGTCATCTTGACCTTTGTGATAGCAAAAATGTGGGCGTCTCTGCTCAACAGCAAAATATCACCAAAGAAACATTCCAAACTAGTGGTTCATCATTAGTGTGAGATTCTCATGTACAAACTGTAAGTATTATTTTTCCAGTGATGAGAGTGCTGGGGATTCCATCCAGGGTGGTGACAGTTTTTAATGCAGCTCATGACAGCGATGGCAACCTCTCTATTGAAGAATATTACTCGAGCACGGGAGAAAAGCTCAACCTGACCAAGGACAGCGTTTGGTTGGTGTCTCTGTGTATTGTCAAAATGTATTGTTTTCTTTATCTAAAATGGATTTGTCTGTCCCTGTAATATTTTATTTGGCATAAGAGCTCGTAAAATTTATCCAAGGTTTCCTACAGATGTAATTTTGTTTGTACATGCCGGCAGTCTGATAAGGGAGTCCCCATGTAGGTCATATGTGTTTATCCATGCCTGTACCTCCTTCTGCAGGAACTTTCATGTTTGGGTGGAGTGCTGGATGAGGAGATCAGATCTCACTGAGGAGTTTGACGGCTGGCAGGTCGTCGACCCGACCCCCCAGGAGAAGAGCGCAGGCGAGTGACTTCTTCAAAACCGGCAGTCTCATTTCAGAAAATCTGTCCGCTAATGAACCGTGAATCCACCTTTTTATTGGTGTAGGAGTATTCCGCTGC